>NC_068448.1:79211919-79226919 GCF_023373465.1 Oncorhynchus keta
TCCCTGTAGGCCGTCTCATCATTGTTGGTAATAAGGCCTAATATGGTTGTGTCCTTTGCAAACTTGATGACTGAGTTGGAGGTGTGCGTGGCCACACAGTCATGGGTAAACAAGGAGTACAGGAGGGGGCTGAGCACGCACCCTTAAAGGGCCCCTGTGTTGAGGATCAGTGAAGTGGAGGGGGTTGTTTCCGACCTTCACCACCTGGGGGCGGCCCATCAGGAAGTCCAGGACCCAGTTGCACAGGGCGAGGTTCAGACCCAGAGCCACAAGCTTAATGATGAGCTTGGAGGGTACTATGGTGTTAAAGGCTGTGCTGTAGTCAATTAACTGCATTCTTACATAGGTATTCCTCTTGTGCAGGTGGGATGGGGCAGTGCGATGTTACCTTTTGCTTTCTTGGGTACAGGAACAATGGTGGACATCTTGAAGCAATCGGGGACAGTAGACTGGGATAGAAAGAGATGAAATATATCCGTAAACACTCCAGCCAGCTGGTCTGAAGACGCCGTCTGGGCCGGCAGCCTTGCGATGGTTAACACACTTAACACACTCAAATGTCTTACATCGGCCACAGAGAATGAGAACCCACGGTCCTCGGGAGCAATGTCGATGGCACTGTGTTATCTTCAAAGCAGGCCAGCCAGACGTCGTTGGCACTGTGTTATCTTCAAAGCAGGCGAGCCAGACGTCGATGGCACTGTGTTATCTTCAAAGCAGGCCAGCCAGACGTCGATGGTACTGTGTTATCTTCAAAGCAGGCCAGCCAGGCGTCGATGGCACTGTGTTATCTTCAAAGCAGGCCAGCCAGACGTCGATGGCACTGTGTTATCTTCAAAGCAGGCCAGCCAGACGTCGATGGTACTGTGTTATCTTCAAAGCAGGCCAGCCAGGCGTCGATGGCACTGTGTTATCTTCAAAGCAGGCCAGCCAGGCGTCGATGGTACTGTGTTATCTTCAAAGCAGGCCAGCCAGACGTCGTTGGCACTGTGTTATCTTCAAAGCAGGCCAGCCAGACGTCGATGGCACTGTGTTATCTTCAAAGCAGGCCAGCCAGACGTCGATGGTACTGTGTTATCTTCAAAGCAGGCCAGCCAGACGTCGATGGTACTGTGTTATCTTCAAAGCAGGCCAGCCAGACGTCGTTGGCACTGTGTTATCTTCAAAGCAGGCCAGTCAGGCGTCGATGGTACTGTGTTGTCTTCAAAGCAGGCCAGCCAGACGTCGTTGGCACTGTGTTATCTTCAAAGCAGGCCAGCCAGACGTTGATGGCACTGTGTTATCTTCAAAGCAGGCGAGCCAGACGTCGATGGCACTGTGTTATCTTCAAAGCAGGCCAGCCAGACGTCGATGGTACTGTGTTATCTTCAAAGCAGGCCAGCCAGGCGTCGATGGCACTGTGTTATCTTCAAAGCAGGCCAGCCAGGCGTCGATGGTACTGTGTTATCTTCAAAGCAGGCCAGCCAGGCGTCGTGTTATCTTGGTACTGTGTTATCTTCAAAGCAGGCCAGCCAGGCGTCGATGGTACTGTGTTATCTTCAAAGCAGGCCAGCCAGGCGTCGATGGCACTGTGTTATCTTCAAAGCAGGCCAGCCAGGCGTCGATGGTACTGTGTTATCTTCAAAGCAGGCCAGCCAGGCGTCGATGGCACTGTGTTATCTTCAAAGCAGGCCAGCCAGGCGTCGTTGGCAATGTGTTATCTTCAAAGCAGGCCAGCCAGGCGTCGATGGTACTGTGTTATCTTCAAAGCAGGCGAGCCAGACGTCGTTGGCACTGTGTTATCTTCAAAGCAGGCCAGCCAGACGTCGTTGGCACTGTGTTATCTTCAAAGCAGGCCAGCCAGGCGTCGATGGTACTGTGTTATCTTCAAAGCAGGCCAGCCAGACGTCGATGGTACTGTGTTATCTTCAAAGCAGGCCAGCCAGACGTCGTTGTCTACGACGTGGCTGGTTTTCCCTTTTGTAATCTGTGATTGTCTGTAGTGATTGTCTGCCACATGCGTCTCGTGTCTGAGCCGACTCCACTTTGTCTCTGTCCTGATGTTTTGCCTGTCTGATTGCCTTACGGAGGGAATAACTACACTGTTTGTATTTAACCGTATTCCCAGTCACCTTGACATGGTTAAATGCGGTGGTTCGGGCTTTTCAGTTTTGTGCGAATGCTGCCATCTATCCACAGTTTCTGGTTTGGGAAGGTTTTACTCGTCACAGTGGGAACAACATCCCCTATGATGAACTCAGTCTCCGTGTTCATACATTCATACAGTGTGTATACATCAATGTTGTTATCCGAGGCGACACGGAACATCCCAGTCCGCGTCATCAAAACAATCCAGGGTCGTCCAGAAGATGGACAGTAAGCGAGGGCAAGGCTTTAAAGGTCAAAGTTCAGAAGCCCATGGGGTCAGAGTATCCAATGATTCGGTACATCCTATATAGTCTAAAGTGGCTTCCTCCACTCATCTCCTTTCCTTGAAGTGGCTTCCTCCACTCATCTCCTTTTCTTGAAGTGGCTTCCTCCACTCATCTCCTTTCCTTGAAGTGGCTTCCTCCACTCATCTCCTTTTCTTGAAGTGGCTTCCTCCACTCACCTCCTTCCCTTGAAGTGGCTTCCTCCACTCACCTCCTTCCCTTGAAGTGGCTTCCTCCACTCACCTCCTTCCCTTGAAGTGGCTTCCTCCACTCATCTCCTTTCCTTGCTCTGTACTGATCTTTAGAATTGGACAGGTGACTAGCCTGGTTGAATATTGAGATGTCCATTCTAACTCATTATCTTTCTACACTACATAATGACCAGTTTATTAGACCAGTTTATTAGATTAGATCAAATGTAGATATGAAGTTAATAGGATAATGAGGGTTTGCTCTTCCATTGACTTTCAGACTGGATTTAACGGGTTCATAATTGGTAGTTTACAGTCTAAAAACAGCAAAAATATTTAAAAAGCTGTTCCCTTTCCAGTGTACTTACTGTGGCTTCCTGTGCCAACACACATAGCTGTTAGATACAGAGGAGACGTGAGACTGAGGCACATCTTTTATGATCAGTAATATTAAAAACCCAGTCATACTTTTTTCACATTGTCCTTTTTTCTACTTATCATTCACTTTTATGACGGTAGTTATGATGTGGGTATTAACCAGGTGTTATCGAGTCATTTACCCACACACACACACACACACACACACACACACACACACACACACACACACACACACACACACACACACACACACACACACACACACACACACACACACACACACACACACACGCACACAGACACAGACACAGACACAGACACAGACACACACACACACACACACAGAGCAGTTGGATAGTTACCGTGGTTACTGGTCATAAAGACTAAGGAAAAGAGGTACAACTAGCGTGATGCGTCCTAAACGGCACACTCAAAAGTAGTGCACTAAATTAGGGAATAGGGTGCCATTTTGGGGCACGAACATAGATATTAGGCTAGTTGTGAGGTCACAGTCCATTACTCTGTGATTAATGGTTAATTTTTAATGAGCAATGTTTGGTTCTGTTGACAATGGAATAGAATGTCTGGATGTCTGGTTATCATGGGTCATTTAATGAGTCTCATAAATATATGAACAAAATAACATTAAAATGGATGAATGAATGAAGGAAAAAATGAACGAAGGAATAAATGAATGAAAGAAAAGTCTCCCACCTGTGTAGAGGTGTCTGGCAGGCTCCATCAGGCAGGTTAATGATGCTGTCCAGTCTGCTGTAGGAGGACAGCATCAGTTTAACTGCCTCTGTAGCTCCCTGGGAACAGGCAAAATGTAGAGCTGTGGACCGGTCCACCTGGAGTACAGTACACACACACACACACACACACACACACACACACACACACACACACACACACACACACACACACTGGCTTTGTGTATCATGGAATTTCAGACACAGAAATGTGACAAACATTTCAGAAAACACAGACCTATTTTCCATGTTTATACTTGTGTATGTGAAACCATGCACACTACAGTACATCTCATAGACATAGAGTGAAGAGAGAGTCAAATAGAGAGTCAAATAGAGAGTCAAATAGAGAGTCAAATAGAGAGTCAAATAGAGAGTCAAATAGAGACAGGCATCTCCGGTGGGATGTACAGTGTATGTCATAGAGAGACGCGGAAAATACAAGCATTTTAATGAGATATGCATGAATAGCAGGAGCAGAGGTCACCGTCCTCACCTCCACACCACATACAGAACAGTACAGGAAGTGGAGGTCAGTACAGTACAGGAAGTGGAGGTCAGTACAGTACAGGAAGTGGAGGTCAGTACAGTACAGGAAGTGGAGGTCAGTACAGTACAGGAAGTGGAGGTCAGTACAGTACAGGAAGTGGAGGTCAGTTCAGTACAGGAAGTGGAGGTCAGTTCAGTACAGGAAGTGGAGGTCAGTACAGTACAGGAAGTGGAGGTCAGTACAGTACAGGAAGTGGAGGTCAGTACAGTACAGGAAGTGGAGGTCAGTACAGTACAGGAAGTGGAGGTCAGTACAGTACAGGAAGTGGAGGTCAGTTCAGTACAGGAAGTGGAGGTCAGTACAGTACAGGAAGTGGAGGTCAGTTCAGTACAGGAAGTGGAGGTCAGTACAGTACAGGAAGTGGAGGTCAGTACAGTACAGGAAGTGGAGGTCAGTACAGTACAGGAAGTGGAGGTCAGTACAGTACAGGAAGTCAGTACAGGAAGTGGTCAGTACAGTACAGGAAGTGGAGGTCAGTACAGTACAGGAAGTGGTGGTCAGTACAGTACAGGAAGTGGAGTCAGTACAGTACAGGAAGTGGAGGTCAGTACAGGAAGTGTAGTAGGTACAGGAAGTGGAAGTCAGTTCAGTACAGGAAGTGGAGGTCAGTACTGTACAGGAAGTGGAGGCTACAGTACAGTTCAGTACAGGAAGTGGAGATCAGTACAGTACAGGAAGTGGAGGTCAGTACAGTACAGGAAGTGGAGGTCAGTACAGTACAGGAAGTGGTGGTCAGTACAGTACAGGAAGTGGAGGTCAGTACAGTACAGGAAGTGGAGGTCAGTTCAGTACAGGAAGTGGAGGTCAGTACAGTACAGGAAGTGGAGGTCAGTACAGTACAGGAAGTGGAGGTCAGTACAGTACAGGAAGTGGAGGTCAGTACAGTACAGGAAGTGGAGGTCAGTACAGTACAGGAAGTGGAGGTCAGTACAGTACAGGAAGTGGTGGTCAGTACAGTACAGGAAGTGGAGGTCAGTAGAGTACAGGAAGTGGAGGTCAGTTCAGTACAGGAAGTGGAGGTCAGTACAGTACAGGAAGTGGAGGTCAGTACAGTACAGGAAGTGGAGGTCAGCACAGGACGTGGAAGTTATTATTATCTGGGGCTATTTCTGTCTGTATGGACTCTCTAGACTTCTGGTCCTACATCTGATCTGGATGTGAGTCCTTAATGACACCCTATTCCCTTAAAAGTGCACTTATTCACCAGGGTTAATAAGTCCCTCTTCAAAAGTAGTGCACTATATAGGGAAAAGGGTGCCATTTGAAGATCCTAAGATCCTAAGAAGATCTGTTGCCTATAAAGTGGTCTACATGTGCAAGAAAACATCCCCTAGTGTAAATACGATTCTATTTCAATTAAAAGTTCAAACGTGAGTACTGGAGAAATTATTATCACAATTACTAGTCCAGCGCTCTAACCACTAGGCTACCTGCTGGTTACTAGTTACTAGTCCACCGCTCTAACCACTAGGCTACCTGCTGGTTACTAGTTACTAGTCCAGCGCTCTAACCACTAGGCTACCTGCTGGTTACTAGTTACTAGTCCACCGCTCTAACCACTAGGCTACCTGCCACCTCTACACTCTAGCCACTAGGCTACCTGCCACCCCTACACTCTAACCACTAGACTACCTGCAACCTCTACACTCTAACCACTAGGCTACCTGCCACCTCTACACTCTAACCACTAGACTACCTGCCACCTCTACACTCTAGCCACTAGGCTACCTGCCACCTCTACACTCTAACCACTAGACTACCTGCCACCTCTACACTCTAGCCACTAGGCTACCTGCCACCTCTACACTCTAGCCACTAGGCTACCTGCCACCTCTACACTCTAACCACTAGACTACCTGCCACCTCTAGCCACTAGGCTACCTGCCACCTCTACACTCTAACCACTAGGCTACCCTACCACCTCTACACTCTAACCACTAGACTACCTGCCACCTCTACACTCTAGCCACTAGGCTACCTGCCACCTCTACACTCTAACCACTAGGCTACCTGCCACCTCTACACTCTAACCACTAGACTACCTGCCACCTCTACACTCTAGCCACTAGGCTACCTGCCATCTCTACACTCTAACCACTAGGCTACCTGCCACCTCTACACTCTAGCCACTAGGCTACCTGCCACCTCTACACTCTAACCACTAGACTACCCTGCCACCTCTACACTCTAACCACTAGACTACCTGCCACCTCTAACCACTAGACTACCTGCCACCTCTACACTCTAACTACTAGGCTACCTGCCACCTCTAACCACTAGACTACCTGCCACCTCTACACTCTAACTACTAGGCTACCTGCCACCTCTACACTCTAGCCACTAGGCTACCTGCCACCCCATCCTAATGTACCTGTTGTTGGTCAATCTTGGCTCCTTTGTGGATGCAGAACTCGATGATGTCCATGTTGCCTCCCCTGACCGCCAGGTGAAGTGGACTACTGTATGACTTATCCAGGAAATTAATGTGTTCCTCTATGGAATGACCCATCTCCTCTCCTGGAAAAAAAAACAACAAGTACACCCACCTGGACAGGATGTTACATGCAGAGGGTTTCCTTTCCTCATCTCCTTTCCTTGAATAAGGACTATTGAGACCTAAGTGGACAGATGTATTGAGTTGAATCTCTGAAGCATTATGGTATATTCTGTTCAAATTAATAACTCAAAAGGTTCTTGTGTTTGGTTTCACAGTGTAATTTCCCCTTAGTCCTGCCATCTGTGGAGATATGTCTGTCTGTCTGTCTGTCTGTCTGTCTGTCTGTCTGTCTGTCTGTCTGTCTGTCTGCCTGCCTGCCTGCCTGCCTGCCTGCCTGGTCTAAAGAATGTCAATTCCCATTTGGTCCAAAACTAACAAAGACAGGAGCTTCACAAATATTTTGCTGTTGTACTAAACACATCAGCGTCCTGTTATGTATGACTCAGCTGCAGACCTCCCAGGTTAGGTAAACAGTGTGTCTGTGCTGAGGTCTCTGGTTTGTGTGGCTCCCTAGATGAACATTTAGGCACCAAATGGCTCCCATATATCAGTAACAAAGATTCTGTATATTGACACAAAATGGCTCCTGTGTGTCAGTAACAAAGATCCTGTATGTTGACACAAAATGGCAAAGAGAACTTTCAAAGTTCTTCCAAGAGAAATGTCCAACTTGAAAATTTGGTCAGATTTTCCAATAAGAAAGTATCAGAATCAACCAATAATAAGCTGTACACCAATAAAATTTGATTTGATTTGATTTTGACAAAGATGGTAACATTGGTAAGGGATTAGCCTGAGTATTAGCCTGTTTGTGCTATCATGCTAACATGCTATCATGCTAACATGCTATCATGCTAACATGCTATCATGCTAACATGCTATTATGCTAACATGCTATCATGCTACCATGTTTTGGCTTGACAGGGACAGCATTGAAATTGATAAAAGCACAAACAGATCTCTGACCAGGCTCGTAATGAATGAGGGGGAAACGTACAATAGTAAAGTGTTGTTTTACACCCATGGACAAGTGTAGCATCCTATACAAATGCAATCCTTAATTATCTCCTCATCAATAATGCCATACCAGCCTTGAGGATGACATCCATGGCTTTCTTTGAGCCTGCGAAGGCAGCTGCATGGATAGCATAGTGGCCCAGTTTGTTCTGACTGGAGAGCCGCGCCCCATGGCTCAGCTACAGTGCAGGGAACAGGACACAGAGCAGACAGGTAATAACAGTGAATTCCAGGAGAGACTGGAAGCTGTGTGCGTTATTTCTAACTCTTGGTTATAAACATTATACACATTGTGTGTACATTCTCTCATAAAAACAGGATAATTGAGTATTATTTGACATTAATTGTACAACTGGCTATGTACGTGTACTGTATACACTTGTATAATGTATACAGTACAAGCCTATGTTACTCGATTCGATAGCACTTTCAGTGAAGTATGTACAATGCTTTATAATGCACATAGAGGGAGAGGGAGGAGGGAGGGAGGGAGGGAGGGAGGGAGGGAGGGAGGGAGGGAGGGAGGGAGGGAGGGAGGGAGGGGGAGGGGGAGAGAAGGAGGGGAGAGAGAGAGAGAGATCCTCTCACCAGTATAGAGAGCGCCTCAGTATTATTGATGGAGCAGGCTAACATGACAGGAGTGTTGCCAAGACCTCCTTCTAGGTTAGACTCTGTCTTATAGTGAGACAACAGGAGCTGGGAGAAAACAAACACACACACATTAACATTAATAATGAAACCTTATGTGATATGAATGAATTCATGAAATGGTATTTGTTCACTAACAGCAGAAGCAACAACATTCTGTGATACCTGTCTATGTCTCTTTCTACTCCCTGACACAGGGACACAGGGACCGCTAGTATTCTCACGCCCAGAACAGACAGTAGAAATGCTGACAAGGTCCTAGAGACCGGGGAGGCTCAGCCTCATTAACCTTCATCACCAAGCTTGGCTTTGGGTGACCAGATTCTGTTTTGTAAGCCATATCTATCATCCGTTACTCTGGCACAACCTTGGGTTACCAGATGCCTCGTACCCACGAGTGACCCACGAACTCGCCAGATGCTCTTTGCTTACCCCACGTGTCTCTATCCAGGGTGATTACGTCCATCCACCCATATCTATGCACATGTCTTGGATCCATTGTCCGTCAGCTCTGGGTTACCAGATGCCTCGTACCCTCACAAATGGTCCACACACTGCAGCTGCAGCTTTTGTTTAAGACAGGGTTGTGAAAACATAGGATCCATCCCCGCGAAGGCGGACCAATCTGGCCCATGGGTGATTTGATATATGATTTGATATATACCATATGATGGCTGACCATATGATGGCTGACCATATGATGGCTGACCATATGAATGCTGACCATATGAGAGCTGACAATATGATGGCTGATAATATGATGCCTGTCAATATGAGAGCTGACCATATGATGGCTGACCATATGAATGCTGACCATATGATGGCTGATAATATGATGGCTGATAATATGATGGCTGACCATATGATGGCTGACCATATGATGGCTGACCATATGATGGCTGACCATATGATGGCTGATAATATGATGGCTGATAATATGATGGCTGACCATATGATGGCTGACCATATGATGGCTGACCATATGATGGCTGACCATATGATAATATGATGGCTGACCATATGATGGCTGACCATATGATGATGGCTGACCATATGATGGCTGATAATATGATGGCTGACCATATGATGGCTGACCATATGATGGCTGACCATATGATGGCTGACAATATGATGGCTGACCATATGGTGGCTGACAATATGATGGCTGACCATATGATGGCTGACCAATATGATGGCTGACCATGTGGTGGCTGACAATATGATGGCTGACCATATGGTGGCTGACAATATGATGGCTGACCATGTGGTGGCTGCTGATGGCTGACCATATGGTGGCTGACAATATGATGGCTGACCATATGATGGCTGACAATATGATGGCTGACCATATGATGGCTGACAATATGATGGCTGACAATATGATGGCTGACCATATGATGGCTGACAATATGATGGCTGACCATATGATGGCTGACAATATGATGGCTGACAATATGATGGCTGACAATATGATGGCTGACAATATGATGGCTGACCATATGATGGCTGACCATGTGGTGGCTGACCATATGATGGCTGACCATATGATGGCTGACCATATGAATGCTGACCATATGATGGCTGACCATATGATGGCTGACCATATGATGGCTGACCATATGATGGCTGACCATATGATGGCTGACAATATGATGGCTGACAATATGATGGCTGTCAATATGATGGCTGACCATATGATGGCTGATAATATGATGCCTGTCAATATGATGGCTGACCATATGATGGCAATGATGCCTGTCAATATGATGGCTGACAATATGATGGCTGATAATATGATGCCTGTCAATATGATGGCTGACCATATGATGGCTGACCATATGATGGCTGATAATATGATGCCTGTCAATATGATGGCTGACCATATGGTGGCTGACAATATGATGGCTGACCATATGGTGGCTGACCATATGATGGCTGACCATATGGTGGCTGACCATATGATGGCTGACCATATGATGGCTGACAATATGATGGCTGACAATATGATGGCTGACCATATGATGGCTGACAATATGATGGCTGACAATATGATGGCTGACAATATGATGGCTGACCATATGATGGCTGACAATATGATGGCTGATAATATGATGCCTGTCAATATGATGGCTGACCATATGATGGCTGACCATATGAGAGCTGACCATATGATGGCTGACCAAAGAAAAGAGGCGAGTGGATGTTTTTTTTTTGTTTTGTTTATACTTTCAGTAAAAAAAAAAAATGAATGTGGTGGCTGACAATATGATGGCCGACCACTTGATGGCCGACCATATGAGTCAAACACACCTTATCCGTGGCTTTCCCCTGGGCGGGACATTAAGAGCACGTACAACATTGGGCGATGTGATTGTCATGTTTGGTTAGATCTTAATTAAGATATATTACATTCAGTTTGTTGACTGTGTCCAGTGTGCTAATAATCACGATCTTCCAATTGGCTCACACACCTCCCCCCCTCTTTTCCCCTGTAACTCTTTCCAGGTCGTTCATGTAAATGAGAATGTGTTCTCAGTCATCTTCCCTGGTAAAATAAAAACGATCTAGTAAAATAAAATAAAAATAATCACAGGTAAGAAAACTGCACTATTTTGTATATTTTTCTGATGTCGAGGAAATCTATTTTTTAAAACAGTGTAACCCTCCGGTCAATGTTGTATACGGAATGTGACCCCACGGCTAAATGAGTTTGACACTGCTGGTTTAGGACAAGGATGTAAATGAAAAGCCATGGTAAGGCAGTAGGGGGTGTTGGAGGAGTTGGTGGGGAGGTATGGGCAGGTAGTTTGGTGGGGGAGGAATGGGCAGGTAGTTTGGTGGGGGAGGTATGGGCAGGTAGTTTGGTGGGGAAGGTAAGGGCAGGTCGTTCGGTGGTGGAGGTATGGGCAGGTAGTTTTGTGGGTGGGGTATGGGCAGGTAGTTTGGTGGGGGAGGTATGGGCAGGTAGTTTGGTGGGGGGAGGTATGGGCAGGTGGTTTGGTGGGGAGGTAAGGGCAGGTAGTTTGGTGGGTGGGGTATGGGCAGGTAGTTTGGTGGGGAGGAATGGGCAGGTAGTTTGGTGGGGGAGGTATGGGCAGGTAGTTTGGTGGGGGAGGTATGGGCAGGTAGTTTGGTGGGGGAGGTATGGGCAGGTAGTTTGGTGGGGCAGGTAAGGGCAGGTAGTTTGGTGGGGGAGGTAAGGGCAGGTAGTTTGGTGGGGAAGGTAAAGACAGGTAGTTTGGTGGGGAGGTAAGGACAGGTAGTTTGGTGGGGAGGTATGAGCAGGTAGTTTGGTGGGGAGGTAAGGACAGGTAGTTTGGTGGGGGAGGTAAGGGCAGGTAGTTTTGTGGGGGAGGTAAGGACAGGTAGTTTGGTGGGGGAGGTAAGGGCAGGTAGTTTGGTGGGGGAGGTAAGGGCAGGTAGTTTGGTGGGGAGGTATGAGCAGGTAGTTTTGTGGGGGAGGTAAGGGCAGGTAGTTTGGTGGGGAGGTATGAGCAGGTAGTTTGGTGGGGAGGTATGAGCAGGTAGTTCGGTGGGGAGGTAAGGGCAGGTAGTTTGGAGAGGGAGGTATGAGCAGGTAGTTTTGTGGGGGAGGTAAGGGCAGGTAGTTTGGTGGGGGAGGTAAGGGCAGGTAGTTTTGTGGGGGAGGTAAGGGCAGGTAGTTTGGTGGGGAGGTAAGGGCAGGTAGTTTAGTGGGGGAGGTATGGGCAGGTAGTTTGGAGAGGGAGGAATGGGCAGGTAGTTTGGTGGGGAGGTATGGGCAGGTAGTTTGGAGAGGGAGGTATGGGCAGGTGGCTTGGTGGGGGAGGTATGGGCAGGTAGTTTGGTGGGGAGGTAAGGGCAGGTAGTTTGGTGGGGAGGTATGAGCAGGTAGTTTGGTGGGGAGGTAAGGGCAGGTAGTTTGGTGGGGAGGTAAGGGCAGGTAGTTTGGTGGGGGAGGTAAGGGCAGGTAGTTTAGTGGGGGAGGTAAGGGCAGGTAGTTTGGTGGGGGAGGTAAGGGCAGGTAGTTTGGTGGGGAGGTAAGGGCAGGTAGTTTAGTGGGGGAGGTAAGGGCAGGTAGTTTTGTGGGGGAGGTAAGGGCAGGTAGTTTGGTGGGGAGGTAAGGGCAGGTAGTTTAGTGGGGGAGGTATGGGCAGGTAGTTTGGAGAGGGAGGAATGGGCAGGTAGTTTGGTGGGGAGGTATGGGCAGGTAGTTTGGAGAGGGAGGTATGGGCAGGTGGCTTGGTGGGGGAGGTATGGGCAGGTAGTTTGGTGGGGAGGTAAGGGCAGGTAGTTTGGTGGGGGAGGTATGAGCAGGTAGTTTGGTGGGGAGGTATGGGCAGGTAGTTTGGTGGGGAGGTAAGGGCAGGTAGTTTGGTGGGGAGGTAAGGGCAGGTAGTTTGGTGGGGAGGTATGAGCAGGTAGTTTGGTGGGGGAGGTATGGGCAGGTAGTTTGGTGGGGGAGGTATGGGCAGGTAGTTTGGTGGGGGAGGTATGGGCAGGTAGTTTGGTGGGGAGGTATGGGCAGGTAGTTTGGTGGGGAGGTATGGGCAGGTAGTTTGGTGGGGGAGGTATGGGCAGGTAGTTTGGTGGGGGAGGTATGGGCAGGTAGTTTGGTGAGGGAGGTATGGGCAGGTAGTTTGGTGGGGCATGAAAGGTGTAACTCTAGGTGTAGGAGAGACCCAAGACTGTTTAGTAGAAGAGGAGGGGGGGTGTTACAGGGGGAGCTAAGGATCATGGTGTCTCACCTGGACCAGATGGTTGTGTGTGTGGCTAACAGCCAGGTGTAGAGGTGACATCAGGGCCTTGTTGAGGATGTTAGGTTCAGCCCCCAGCTCTAACAGAGCCCTGCAGGTCTCTGGCTGGTTCCTCTCCACAGCCCAGTGCAGCGGCATAGACCCCTCGTCATCATACACCTTCCACCCTGGGGAGAGAGGACAGAGGTAGGACACACACACACACAGGCATAGACCCCTCGTCATCATACACCTTCCACCCTGGGGAGAGAGGACAGAGGTAGGACACACACACACAGGCATAGACCCCTCGTCATCATACACCTTCCACCCTGGGGAGAGAGGACAGAGGTAGGACACACACACAGGCATAGACCCCTCGTCATCATACACCTTCCACCCTGGGGAGAGAGAGGTAGGACACACACACACAGGCATAGACCCCTCGTCATCATACACCTTCCACCCTGGGGAGAGAGGACAGAGGTAGGACACACACACACACAGGCATAGACCCCTCGTCATCATACACCTTCCACCCTGGGGAGAGAGGACAGAGGTAGGACACACACACACACAGGCATAGACCCCTCGTCATCATACACCTTCCACCCTGGGGAGAGAGGACATAGATAGGACACACACACACACACACACACACACACACACACACACACACGGATAAACAGACATACACACACGCACAGGCATAGACAGACACACACACACACACGGATAAACATGCATAAACTGACACACACACACGCACAGGCATAGACAGACACACACACACATTCACACAAACACACATACTGTATAATTAAGACGAGGAAACTTGAGAAATGAAATGAAGAGGAAATATTTCACTCAAGTTAATCTACATCATACTGGCAGCCATTTTGTATTTTTAGGATGGGAGCCTCCCCATCTCTGACTGTGATGCTGGGTGTGTGTGTGGAGCCTCCCCATCTCTGACTGTGATGCTGGGTGTGTGTGTGGAGCCTCCCCATCTCTGACTGTGATGCTGGGTGTGTGTGTGGAGCCTCCCCATCTCTGACTGTGATGCTGGGTGTGTGTGTGGAGCCTCCCCATCTCTGACTGTGATGCTGGGTGTGTGTGTGGAGCCTCACCATCTCTGACTGTGATGCTGGGTGTGTGTGTGTGTGGAGCCTCACCATCTCTGACTGTGATGCTGGGTGTGTGTGTGTGTGTGTGGAGTCTCACCATCTCTGACTGTGATGCTGTGTGTGTGTGTGGAGCCTCACCGTCTCTGACTGTGATGCTGGGTGTGTGTGTGTGTGTGGAGCCTCCCCATCTCTGACTGTGATGCTGGGTGTGTGTGTGTGTGTGTGGAGTCTCACCATCTCTGACTGTGATGCTGGGAGTGTGTGTGGAGTCTCACCATCTCTGACTGTGATGCTGGGTGTGTGTGTGGAGGCTCACCATCTCTGACTGTGATGCTGGGTGTGTGTGTGTGTGTGTGTGTGTGTGTGTGTGTGTGTGTGTGTGTGTGTGTGTGTGTGTGTGTGTGTGTGTGTGTGTGTGTGTGTGTGTGTGTGTGGAGTCTCACCATCTCTGACTGTGATGCTGTGTGTGTGTGTGTGTGTGTGTGTGTGTGTGTGGAGCCTCACCATCTCTGACTGTGATGCTGGGTGTGTGTGTGGAGGCTCACCATCTCTGACTGTGATGCTGGGTGTGTGTGTGTGTGTGTGTGTGTGTGTGTGTGTGTGTGTGTGTGTGTGTGTGTGTGTGGAGTCTCACCATCTCTGACTGTGATGCTGGGTGTGTGTGTGTGTGTGTGTGTGTGGAGTCTCACCATCTCTGACTGTGATGCTGGG
>NC_068448.1:79229419-79252342 GCF_023373465.1 Oncorhynchus keta
GTCCAACACCCAAAGGACATCCAGCCAACGAGACACAACTGTGGACGTATTGGAGACAACATGGGCCAGCATTTAAAAAAAATATTTGACCTTTTTTTAACTTGGCAAGTCAGTTAAAATAATAAATTCTTATTTACAATGACGGCCTACCAGAGAACTTCCTTGTTCAGGGGCAGAATGACCTTGTCAGTCCTGGGATTCTATCCAGCAACCTTTCGGTTACTGGCGCAAAACTAACCCTAACCCCTAGGCTACCTGCCGCCCCACCCCAGCATCCCTGTAGAAGCCATACCCTTACAAATTGAGGCTCTTCTTGGTGCAAATGGGGTGCAATTCAATATTAGGAAGGTTAGAGTTTGAGTTTGAGTTTATTTTTTATTTTTACAGGGACAGTGCACATTAATCAACGTTTCAGTAAAAGTGCCGGTTTTAGCCAGCCTGCTAATTTTCAACCGAAGTCCCTGGGCAGGTTATTAAAAACAATTACAATATAGACAATAGCAACATAGAACAAGCAAGACATAGCAATATAGGACAAGCAAGACGTAGCATACAGACAGAGCAACATAGAACAAAAAGCAGCAAGACAAAATCCATAAAAGCAACAAAGTGTTTCCACACCTCACAAGCTACAGACAACAGACAACATGGAAAGCGGCAACACACAGCTAGGGACCATGTTCACAAGTCTGATTGACCTTTAGCCATGTCTTCATGTTCACAAGTCTGATTGACCTTTAGCCATGTCTTCATGTTCACAAATCTGATTGACCTTTAGCCATGTCTTCATGTTCACAAATCTGATTGACCTTTAGCCATGTCTTCATGTTCACTAGTCTGATTGACCTTTAGCCATGTCTTCATGTTCACTAGTCTGATTGACCTTTAGCCATGTCTTCAAGCATTTTCTGAAAGTGTGATATGTGGTGCAGTTATGTGTGTCGGATGTGTGTATTCCAGACATGGGAAGCTCTCACAGAGAATGCAGATTTACTAAAGGTGCTTTTCCTTAAGGGAACTATACAGTCACCTCTCATGGCAGACCTTGTGGATCTGCTGCCATATGTCTGGGTTTTCTGTTTAACAACAATATTGAGTGGAGGGGGAGCCAGGCCATTAAGGATCTTGAATACAAGACATCAAGTCAACTCAAGAGCTCATGCTTTCTAAGGATGTGACAATGATGATGGCTATTGTGCTTCCTATCAAGCACTTTGAGAGCCTGTTTGTAGACAGACTGAATAGGTTTTAATGTTGTGCAGCAAGCTTGGGCCCAACTAGTCAAGCAGTATGTTAAGTGGAGGAGTATCATAGATTTGAAGTACAGTTTTGCTACCTCTGTAGTCAAACAATTTCGTATAAATCGGAAATTAGCTAGGTTGAATTTAGTTATTTGAATTACCTTTTTCACATGCTTTTTAAAAGAGAGGTTGGAATCAAGTATGATGCCAAGGTACTTAAAATCGGATACCACCTGGAGCTTCTCCCCTGACACATAGACATCTGGCTCAGTAGCATCTGTTGCCCTCTTTGTGAAGAACATGCAAACAGTTTTTTCACATTGAGATGCAAACACGAGTCACTGAGCCACTTTGTAACCTGGACCATTACAGTAGTGAGCCACTTTGTAACCTGGACCATTACAGTAGTGAGTTCTTGTGCAGCTTGTTGTTTGCTCTTTGCATGCACATATATCACTGTATCATCTGCATACATTTGAACTTCAGACCCAGTACAGACAGAAGGCAGATCATTAATGTACAGGCTGAACAGGAGGGGCCCCAGTATTGACCCTTGGGGCACACCCACATCATAGCTACGAGTGGGCGACAGCTCATTGCTCACTCTGACACACTGAGTTCTGCCTTCAAGGTATGATTTCATCCATCTCAAGGCATCAGGGGAAAAGTTGAACTTGGACAATTTTGTGATGAGAATCTCATGGTTAACAGTATCAAAAGCCTTCCTTAGGTCCAGAAACACAGCCCCAACAGCACCCCCTTTGTCCATCTTGGACTTCACATTTTCCAGAAGAAAGCAGTTGGCCGTTTCTGTGGAGTGTTTCGCTCTGAAGCCAAACTGCATGGAGTGTAATATGAAGGGCTGTTGTTGAGGTGGGCAATCAGTTGTTCTGCTACACACTTTTCAACAACCTTTGACACCACAGGTAGTATACTAATGGGCCTGTAGTTACTCACGTCAGCAGGGTCGCCTGATTTAAAGATGGCCGTTATTATGGCCGACTTCCATATCCTTGGAAACACACCGAGACCAATAGATGTGTTGGTGACCTTAGTAATGGGGCCAATGAGTGACTCTTTGTAGTTTTTAAGAAAGGTAGAGTCCATCCCAAACGCATCTTTGGCTTTAGAGTTCTTTAGTGAGCTAATCACCTTGTTCACCTTTGACTCAGAAACTGTTTGGACTGTTTGATTCAAGCTTCAAGTTTCAAGTTTTAATGTCACACATATACACACATATACAGTGGGGCAAAAAAGTATTTAGTCAGCCACCAATGGTGCAAGTTCTCCCACTTATGAAGACGAGAGAGGCCTGTAATTTTCATCATAGGTGACGGAGAAAATGAGAAGACAAAAAACAGAAAATCACATTGTAGGATTTTATATGAATTTATTTGCAAATTATGGTGGAAAATAAGTATTTGGTCAATAACAAAAGTTTCTCAATACTTTATTAAATACCCTTTGTTGGCAATGACAGAGGTCAAACGTTTTCTGTAATTCTTCACAAGGTTTTCACACACTGTTGCTGGTATTTTGGCCCATTCCTCCATGCAGATCTCCTCTAGAGCAGTGATGTTTTGGGGCTGTTGCTGGGCAACACGGACTTTCAATTCCCTCCAAAATCTCACGATACATGGCCCCATTCATTCTTTCATTTACATTTACATTTAAGTCATTTAGCAGACGCTCTTATCCAGAGCGACTTACAAATTGGTGCATACACCTTATGACAACCAGTGGAACAGCCACTTGCATCTAAATCTTGTTGGGGGGTGAGAAGGGGGGTGAGAAGGATTACTTACCCTTACTTACCCTATCCTAGGTATTCCTTGAAGAGGTGGGGTTTCAGGTGTCTCCGGAAGGTGGTGATTGACTCCGCTGTCCTGGCGTCGTGAGGGAGTTTGTTCCACCATTGGGGGCCAGAGCAGCGAACAGTTTTGACTGGGCTGAGCGGGGAACTGTACTTCCTCAGTGGTAGGGAGGCGAGCAGGCCAGAGGTGGATGAACGCAGTGTCCTTGTTTGGGTGTAGGGCCTGATCAGAGCCTGGAGGTACTGAGGTGCCGTTCCCCTCACAGCTCCGTAGGCGAGCACCATGGTCTTGTAGCGGATGCGAGCTTCAACTGGAAGCCAGTGGAGAGAGCGGAGGAGCGGGGTGACGTGAGAGAACTTGGGAAGGTTGAACACCAGACGGGCTGCGGCGTTCTGGATGAGTTGTAGGGGTTTAATGGCACAGGCAGGGAGCCCAGCCAACAGCGAGTTGCAGTAATCAAGACGGGAGATGACAAGTGCCTGGATTAGGACCTGCGCCGCTTCCTGTGTGAGGCAGGGTCGTACTTTGCGGATGTTGTAGAGCATGAACCTACAGGAACGGGACACCGCCTTGATGTTAGTTGAGAACGTCAGGGTGTTGTCCAGGATTTCCTTGTGAGTGTGTTGGAGTTACTGTGTGTGTGTGTGTGTGTGTGTGTGTGTGTGTGTGTGTGTGTGTGTGTGTGTGTGTGTGTGTGTGTGTGTGTGTGTGTGTGTGTGTGTGTGTGTTGGAGTTAAAGTGCGTGTATGTGTGTGTGTTGGAGTTACAGTGTGTGTGTGTGTTGGAGTTACAGTGTGTGTGTGTGTTGGAGTTACAGTGTGTGTGTGTGTGTGTGTGTGTGTGTGTGTGTGTGTGTGTGTGTGTGTGTGTGTGTGTGTGTGTGTGTTGGAGTTAAAGTGTGTGTGTGTGTGTGTTGGAGTTACAGTGTGTGTGTGTGTTGTGTGTGTGTGTGTTGAGTTACAGTGTGTGTGTGTGTGTGTGTGTGTGTGTGTGTGTGTTGTGTGTGTGTGTGTGTGTGTGTGTGTGTGTGTGTGTGTGTGTGTGTGTGTGTGTGTGTGTGTGTGTGTGTGTGTGTGTGTGTGTGTTGGAGTTACAGTGTGTGTGTGTGTGTGTGTGTGTTGGAGTTACAGTGTGTGTGTGTGTTGGAGTTACAGTGTGTGTGTGTGTTGGAGTTACAGTGTGTGTGTGTGTTTACAGAGACAGTGCAAAATACTGAGATAAAAAAGATGCTTGGTTAACTGGTCTGTGTAGCTATTTTGTTCGTTATTTTTCAGTCGTATTTCTTGGGGATAGAAGCTGTTCAAGAGCCTGATGCACCGGTTCCTTTTACCGTGCGACAGCAGAGAAAACAGTATATGGCTCGGGCTGTTGGGGTCTTTTTGGCCATTTTCCGGGCTTTCTTTTCACACCGCCTGGTATAGAGGTCCTGAATGGCAGGGAGCTGGGCTCCAGTGATGTACTGGGCTGTCTATACCACCACCTGGTATAGAGGTACTGAATGGCAGGGAGCTGGGCCCCAGTGATGTACTGGGCTGTCTATACCACCACCTGGTATAGAGGTCCTGGATGGCAGGGAGCTGGGCCCCAGTGATGTACTGGACTGTCTATACCACCACCTGGTATAGAGGTCCTGGATGGCAGGGAGCTGGGCCCCAGTGATGTACTGGACTGTCTATACCACCACCTGGTATAGAGGTCCTGGATGGCAGGGAGCTGGGCCCCAGTGATGTACTGGACTGTCTATACCACCACCTGGTATAGAGGTCCTGGATGGCAGGGAGCTGGGCCCCAGTGATGTACTGGACTGTCTATACCACCACCTGGTATAGAGGTCCTGGATGGCAGGGAGCTGGGCCCCAGTGATGTACTGGACTGTCTATACCACCACCTGGTATAGAGGTCCTGGATGGCAGGGAGCTGGGCTCCAGTGATGTACTGGACTGTCTATACCACCACCTGGTATAGAGGTCCTGGATGGCAGGGAGCTGGGCCCCAGTGATGTACTGGACTGTCTATACCACCACCTGATATAGAGGTCCTGGATGGCAGGGAGCTGGGCTCCAGTGATGTACTGGGCTGTCTATACCACCACCTGGTATAGAGGTACTGAATGGCAGGGAGCTGGGCCCCAGTGATGAACTGGACTGTCTATACCACCACCTGGTATAGAGGTACTGAATGGCAGGGAGCTGGGCCCCAGTGATGAACTGGACTGTCCGCACCACCACCTGATATAGAGGTCCTGAATGGCAGGGACCTGGGTCCCAGTGATGTACTGGGCTGTCCACACCACCACCTGATATAGAGGTAATGAATGGTAGGGAGCTGGGCTCCAGTGATGTACTGGGCTGTCCGCACTACCTTTTCTAAAGGCCATGCGATCGAGGGCGGTGCTATTGCCATACCAAGCAGTGAAACAGCCAGTCAATATTCTCTCAGTGGAATAGCTGTAGAACTTTCAGGATATTTGTATTTGTATATATTACGGATGCCTCCCCTCTTCCTAGGATCGAGCAACATTTAAGGCAGTTTATACTATTTTAAAACATAACAATACATTCACAGATTTCACGACACACTCAGGCCCCCACTCCACCACTACCACATATCTACAGTAGTAAATCCATGTGTATGTATAGTGCCAATGTTTATGTTGCTTCACAGTCCAGCTGTCCCGCTGTTCCATAAGGTGTGTTTTAATCTGTTTTCTTTCATCTAATTTTACTGCTGCATCAGTTACTTGATGTGGAATAGAGTTCCATGTAGTCATGTAGCTCTATGTAGTACTGTGCGCCTCCCATAGTCTGTTCTGTGATCAGGCCGACCACCGTCGTGTCGTCAGCGAACTTGATAATGGTGGAGGAGTCGTGTGCGGCCACACAGTCGTGGGTGAACAGGGAGTACAGGAGGGGACTAAGCACACACCCCTGTGGGACGCCTGTCAGAGCGTTGGAGGGGATGTTGCCTACCCTCACCACCTGGGTTCGGCCGGGTCAGGAAGTCCAGGATCCATTTGCAGAGGGAGGTGTTCAGACCCAGATTCCCAAGCTTGGTGACGAGCTTTTAGGGGGGTAATGTTGTTGAACGCTGAGCTGTAGTCAATGAACCGCATTCTGACGTAGGTTTTCCAAATAAAAACATAGTATTATGATGATATGCACACCGTGCTAGTAGTGACTACTGCGTCCATATCAAGTATTGGGTTGCACAATTCTGGTGACATTCCCAAAATTCCCAGGTTTCCCAAAATCCCGGTTGGTTGATTTCTGGATTTCATACTTTTTCAAGGAATCTTCGAACCGGAAATTCTACAAAACCTTTATGGAAAGTAATTGTTTTCAAATAAAAAAAAACTTGTCAAGCCAGAGATGCGTTTAATATTTTACATTAACATTTACAAGCACAATCAAGAATTGTAACTTGGACTTACCTCAAACAGGTTTACGGACTCCAGAGTCATGTCTGTTTTTACAGAGAGTTGGTGAGATCTTTTTTCGTCATCGTCGATCACGCACTTATAGGAACCGTTCTGAGGTGCCACTTCCTTGGTGAGCTGCATGAGGTCTCACAGTCCAATCACTGAATGGAAGAAGGATAGAGTGATGTCATTAACACACGTGTGCACGCAGGATAACACACACACACACACTCTTCCAGCAAGATTGTCTAGCAGCAGACTCCACAGTACACCTTAAAAGACCACAAATACATACCTAGTCAAAATAGACATTTCCCTCACAAACAAAACATGCAAGTTTTGTTGCCAGTTCTTTATTCTTCCATTTAGTCTCACTATAGAAGGTTAATGGACGGGACTGGGGGTGGGGAGTGGGGGGAGAGGGGGTGAGGGGGAGGTGAGAGGAGGGGAGGGGAGGTGAGGTGAGGAGGGAGAGGGGAGTGGAAGTGAAGGTTGGTGAGGAGGTGAGGAGGAGAGGGGGGGGGGGTGGGGGGTGGGGGGTGGGGAGGAGGTCAGTGGAGGTGAGGAGAGAGGGGAGGTGAGGAGGAGAGGGGGGAGAGAAGGAGGAGGTGAGTGGAGGTGAGGAGAGAGGTCTTGAGTGTAGTCCAATGACCAAGTAACTGTCTGACATTGGTGAAGACTGGGGAGGGAGGGAGGGACTGGGGAGGGAGGGAGGGAGGGAGGGAGAGGGAGGGAGGGAGGGAGGGGGAGGGAGGGGAGGCTGTTGCCTCAGTCCTGGATGGTGGACAGTATATGCACACAAACATAAAACACTGAAAAGGAAAAAGGGAAATGAACTGCATTATCTAGTTTAATTTTCTATCTCCGTCTTTTTTTAACTCTTGCAGGACATTCTCCTTGACGTCTGGTATAGTTCATATTACCAGTAGAAAACAGAAAGAGACAAACGGAAAGGTTTGTTTATCATTGGACAGTGAGGTATTCACAAGGAACCAAACGGAAAGGTTCGTTTATCATTGGACAGTGAGGTATTCACAAGGAACCAAACGGAAAGGTTTGTTTATCATTGGACAGTGAGGTATTCACAAGGAACCAAACGGAAAGGTTCGTTTATCATTGGACAGTGAGGTATTCACAAGGAACCAAACGGAAAGGTTCGTTTATCATTGGACAGTGAGGTATTCACAAGGAACCAAACGGAAAGGTTCGTTTATCATTGGACAGTGAGGTATTCACAAGGAACCAAACGGAAAGGTTTGTTTATCATTGGACAGTGAGGTATTCACAAGGAACCAAACGGAAAGGTTTGTTTATCATTGGACAGTGAGGTATTCACAAGGAACCAAACGGAAAGGTTAGTTTATCATTGGACAGTGAGGTATTCACAAGGAACCAAACGGAAATGCAATTGTATCATTGGACAGTGAGGTATTCACAAGGAACCAAACGGAAGCAAACGTGCCGAATCAGAAGAGAACCCAGCTGAATCTGTCTCGAAGAAACTCTTGTTTTCGTTGAAAAAAACACTTTTCGTTGCACAACGTTGTGTGACAGTTTTGCTACGCTGTGCACTAATGCACATGACCCTGGTGGGTTCCGCTGTGGTCTCAAAGTCTTTCCTCCTGACGTGTTCTAAAAAAACACCACTCCTCTTTCGTTTTCTGTTTGGTGCCTGCAGGAGATGACCTTGGTCTGGGGAAACTCCATCTCTTGACAGCTACTCATGAAGGCTGCTGTTTTTTTTTTTTTTTTTTAAATCTAAGACTATTATGTGTTTTATCATAGTAAAATGTTTAAAAAAGCACCTCAAACAACTATTCAACATCACACGACAATCTCAAATTACATGACACACCCACATTGCATGACACACCCACATTGCATGACAATCCAACATTACATGACACACCCACATTGCATGACAATCCTACATTACATGACACACCCACATTACATGACACACCCACATTACATGACAAACCCACATTACATGACAATCCCACATTACATGACACACCCACATTACATGACACACCCACATTACATGACAATCCCACATTACATGACAAACCCACATTACATGACAAACCCACATTACATGACAAACCCACATTACATGACAATCCTACATTACATGACACACCCACATTACATGACAAACCCACATTACATGACAATCCTACATTACATGACAACCCACATTACATGACAATCCTACATTACATGACACACCCACATTACATGACAATCCTACATTACATGACAATCCTACATTACATGACACACCCACATTACATGACAATCCTACATTACATGACAATCCTACATTACATGACAATCCTACATTACATGACAATCCAACATTAATGACCCACATTACATGACACACCCCATTACATGACAATCCTACATTACATGACACATGACCCACATTACATGACAATCCTACATTAACATGACAATCCTACATTACATGACACACCCACATTACATGACAATCCTACATTACATGACAACCCACATTACATGACAATCCAACATTACATGACACACCCACATTACATGACAATCCTACATTAACATGACAATCCTACATTACATGACAATCCACATTACATGACAATCCTACATTAACATGACAACCCACATTAACATGACAATCCTACATTACATGACAATCCTACATTACATGACAATCCCACATTACATGACAAACCCACATTACATGACAAACCCACATTACATGACAATCCCACATTACATGACAATCCTACATTACATGACAAACCCACATTACATGACACACCCACATTAAACATGACACACCCACATGAACCTTTCTGTGATTATAACCGCCGTATGTACACACAGTGCCTTCGGAAAGTATTCAGACCCCTTGACTTTTTACACATTTTGTTACGTTACAGCCTTATTCTACATTGGATTAAGTAGATTTTTCCCTCATCAATACACACATAATTCCCCATGATAACAAAGCGAGTTTAGACAAAAAGTTTAGACATTTTTGCAAATTTATTACAAATAAAAACAGATTTACCTTATTTACATAAGTATTCAGACCCTTTGCCATGAGACTCGAAATTGAGTTTCGGTGCATCCTGTTTCTATTGATCGTCCTTGAGATGTTTCTACAACTTGATTGGAGTCCACCTGTGGTAAATTTCATTAATTGGACATGATTTGTAAAGGCACACACCTGTCTATATAAGGTCCCACAGTTGACAGTGCATGTCAGAGCAAAAACCAAATCATGAGGTTGAAGGAATTGTCCGTAGAGCTCAGAGACAGGATTGTGTCGAGGCACAGATCTGGGGAAGGGTACCAAAACATTTTTGCAGCATTGAAGGTCCCCAAGAACACAGTGGCCTCCATCATTCTTAAATGGAAGAAGTTTGGAACCACCAAGAAGACTCTTCTTAAAGCTGGCCGACCGGACAAACTGAGTAATCGGGGGAGAAGGGCCTTGGTCAGAGAGGTGACCAAGAACCCAATGGGCACTCTTACAGAGCTATAGAGTTCCTCTGTGGAGATGAGAGAACCTTCCAGAAGGTCTCTGCAGTACTCCACCAATCAGGACTTAGAGTGGCCAAACGGAAGCCACTCCTCAGTAAAAGGCACATGACAGCCCGCTTGGAGTTTGCCAAAATGTTTCTGGCCTGATGAAACCAAGATTGAACTCTTTGGCCTGAATGCCAAGCATCACGTCTGGAGGAAACGTGGCACCATCCCTACGGTGATGCATGGTGGTGGCAGCATCATGCTGTGGGGATGTTTTTCAGTAGCAGGGACTGGGAGACTATTCAGGATCGAGGAAAAGTTGAACGGAGAAAAGTACAGGGAGATTCTTTATGAAAATATGCTCCAGAGTGTTCAGGAACTCAGACTGTCGCAAAGATTCACCTTCCAACAATAAAACGACCCTAAGCACACAGCCCCAAAAAAATGCTAAAACAGTTTTTTTTTGCTATGTCATTATGTTGTATTGTGATGTCATTATGGGGCATTGTGATGTCATTATGGGGTATTGTGATGTTGTGATGTCATTATGGGGTATTGTGATGTTGTGATGTCATTATGGGGCATTGTGATGTCATTATGGGGTATTGTGATGTTGTGATGTCATTATGGGGTATTGTCTGTAGATTGATGAGGGGGAAAAAACAATTTAATACATTTTAGAATACGGCTGCAATGTAACAAAATGTAGAAAAAGTCAAAGGGTCTGAATACTTTCTGAATGCACTTGATCTAGATATATACAGTAAGGCTGTATGGACAGCCTGGGGGGAGTCTACATGTTCTATACTATAGATATATACAGTAAACCTGTATGGACAGCCTGGGGGGAGACTACATGTTCTATACTATAGATATATACAGTAAGGCTGTATGGACAGCCTGGGGGGAGACTACATGTTCTATACTATAGATATATACAGTAAGGCTGTATGGACAGCCTGGGGGGAGTCTACATGTTCTATACTATAGATATATACAGTAAGGCTGTATGGACAGCCTGGGGGGAGTCTACATGTTCTATACTATAGATATATACAGTAAGGCTGTATGGACAGCCTGGGGGGAGACTACATGTTCTATACTATAGATATATACAGTAAGGCTGTATGGACAGCCTGGGGGGAGTCTACATGTTCTATACTATAGATATATACAGTAAGGCTGTATGGACAGCCTGGGGGGAGTCTACATGTTCTATATTCTAGATATATACAGTAAGGCTGTATGGACAGCCTGGGGGGAGTCTACATGTTCTATACTATAGATATATACAGTAAGGCTGTATGGACAGCCTGGGGGGAGACTACATGTTCTATACTATAGATATATACAGTAAGGCTGTATGGACAGCCTGGGGGGAGTCTACATGTTCTATACTATAGATATATACAGTAATGCTGTATGGACAGCCTGGGCTGAGACTAGATGTTCTATACTATAGATATATACAGTAAGGTTGTATGGACAGCCTGGGGGGAGTCTACATGTTCTATACTATAGTCATATACAGTAAGGCTGTCTGGACAGCCTGGGGGGAGACTACATGTTCTATACTATAGATATATACAGTAAGGCTGTATGGACAGCCTGGGGGGAGTCTACATGTTCTATACTATAGTCATATACAGTAAGGCTGTCTGGACAGCCTGGGGGGAGACTACATGTTCTATACTATAGATATATACAGTAAGGCTGTATGGACAGCCTGGGGGGAGTCTACATGTTCTATACTATAGATATATACAGTAATGCTGTATGGACAGCCTGGGCTGAGACTAGATGTTCTATACTATAGATATATACAGTAAGGCTGTATGGACAGCCTGGGGGGAGACTACATGTTCTATACTATAGATATATACAGTAAGGCTGTATGGACAGCCTGGGGGGAGTCTACATGTTCTATACTATAGATATATACAGTAAGGCTGTATGGACAGCCTGGGGGAGACTACATGTTCTATACTATAGATATATACAGTAAGGCTGTATGGACAGCCTGGGGGGAGTCTACATGTTCTATATTCTAGATATATACAGTAAGGCTGTATGGACAGCCTGGGGGGAGTCGACATGTTCTATACTATAGATATATACAGTAAGGCTGTATGGACAGCCTGGGGGGGAGTCGACATGTTCTATACTATAGATATATACAGTAAGGCTGTATGGACAGCCTGGGGGGAGTCGACATGTTCTATACTATAGATATATACAGTAAGGCTGTATGGACAGCCTGGGGGGGGAGTCGACATGTTCTCTAGTGAAGCCATAATGCATACATCAATGGTCCACGTCCCTACGGGCCCTGGTCCAAACTGGAGCACTATGTGAGGAGCAGGGTGCCATTTGGGTCTCCGACAATGTTTTTCACCTGGCAGCTCCATTCATCTCTCGTTGAGAGAGAATGAGGCTTTTCTAAATTGCGATCAATATTCGCCTTGGCCTGTCTCCGTGGCTGAGTTATCCATCCAGCTATGACCACATTGCAACTGGTTATTTACATTGAATACATTGAAAAATATATGCCTATCGTGGCTGTTTTTACCCCTGCCTTGCTCTGAGCTGAAATAACAGTACAGGTTACACCAAGGAATGGTGGTTGGTAGGTGTCAATGTCCTTTCAATTCCAGTCAATTCAGGAAGTACTCTTACCGTAGAAAAAAAAAGGTGGTTCCAGGTAGAACCCTTTTAGGTTCCTGGTAGAACCCTTTTTGGTTCCAGGTAGAACCCTTTTGGTTCCAGGTAGAACACTTTTGGTTCCAGGTTCCAAAAGGGTTCTACCTGGAATCATTTTTACTAAGAGTGTACAGTGCCTGCAGAAAGTATTCATACCCCATTAGCTATTCCACATTTTGTTACAGCCTGAATTCAACGTGGATTCAATAGATTTTACCACATAATGACAAAGTGAAAACATGTTTTTAGAAAAACAAATATCTAATTTACATAAGTATTCATACCCCTTGGTCAATTCTGTGTATAAGCACCTTTGGACACTCAAGATTGTTCACTGCCTTCTTGGTAAGCAACGACAGTGTAGATTTGGCCTTGTGTTTTAGGTTATTGTCCTGCTGAAAGGTGAATTCATCTCCCAGTGTAGATTTGGCCTTGTGTTTTAGGTTATTGTCCTGCTGAAAGGTGAATTCATCTCCCAGTGTAGATTTGGCCTTGTGTTTTAGGTTATTGTCCTGCTGAAAGGTGAATTCATCTCCCAGTGTAGATTTGGCCTTTTGTTTTAGGTTATTGTCCTGCTGAAAGGTGAATTCATCTCCCAGTGTAGATTTGGCCTTGTGTTTTAGGTTATTGTCCTGTTGAAAGGTGAATTCATCTCCCAGTGTAGATGTGTTCTAGGTTATTGTCCTGTTGAAAGGTGAATTCATTTCCCAGTGTAGATTTGGCCTTGTGTTTTAGGTTATTGTCCTGTTGAAAGGTGAATTCATCTCCCAGTGTAGATTTGGCATTGTGTTTTAGGTTGTTGTCCTGCTGAAAGGTGAATTCATCTCCCAGTGTAGATGTGTTTTAGGTTATTGTCCTGTTGAAAGGTGAATTCATCTCCCAGTGTAGATGTGTTCTAGGTTATTGTCCTGTTGAAAGGTGAATTCATTTCCCAGTGTAGATTTGGCCTTGTGTTTTAGGTTATTGTCCTGTTGAAAGGTGAATTCATCTCCCAGTGTAGATTTGGCATTGTGTTTTAGGTTATTGTCCTGCTGAAAGGTGAATTCATTTCCCGGTGTCTGGTGGAAAGCAGACTGAACCAGGTTTCCCTCAAGTATTGTGCCAGTGCTTAGCTTCATTCCAATTATTTTCTATCATAAAAACTCCCCATTCCTTAACGATTACAAGCATACCCATAACATGATGCAGCCACCACTCTGCTTGAAAATATGGATAGTACATTTACATTACATTTAAGTCATTTAGCAGACGCTCTTACAAATTGGTGCATTCACCTTATGACATCCAGTGGAACAGCCACTTTACAATAGTGCATCTAAATCTTTTAGGGGGGGGGGGTGAGAAGGATTACTTATCCTATCCTAGGTATTCCATAGTAGTACTCAATAATGTGTTGTATTGAATTGGCCCCAAGCAGAACACTTTGTATTCAGGTGAATTGCTTTGCCACATGTTTTTGCAGTATTACTTTACTGTCTTATTGCAAACAGGATGAATGTTTTGGAATATTTTTATATTCTGTACAGACTTCCTTCTTTCCACTCTGTCATTTAAGTTAGTATTGTGGAGACACTACAATGTTGTTGATCCATCCTCAGTTGTCTCCTATCACAGCCATTAAACTCTGTAGCTGTGTTAATGTAACTGTGTTAAAGTCACCATGTGCGTCATGGTGAAATCCCTGAGCAGTTTCTTTCCTCTCCGGCAACTGATTTAGGATGGACGCCTGTATCTTTATAGCGACTGGTTGTATTGATACACAAAGTGGAATGATTAAAGAGAGATTTAATGCATTTACATTTGTATCCATCTACTAATAGGTGCCTTAGTTTGCGAGGCATTGGTAGACCGCCCTGGTTGTTGCAGTTGAATCTGTGTTTGAAATGTATTGCTGAAGGGACCATGCAGGTGTGTGGGGTACAGAGATGAGGTAGTCATTCAAAAAAATATTGTGTTAATTAAAAAGCTTTATTGCACACTGAGTGAGTCCATGCAACTTACTATGTGACTTGTTAAGCACATTTTTAATCCTAAACTTTTTTTTAGTAACAAATGGGTTGAACACTTATTAACTCAAAACATTTACAGTTTTTTTTTCGATTGCTAAACGACAGTGGACACAACTGGAGTCACATGTGCAAAACTCTAACTACAGTCTGCACAGCAGCAGTTCATGTGGACCAAACTCTAGTTGATTTTTCATTGCTTGAACACAGTTTTCAAAACTCTACACATTTATCCCATGACTTTAACCACAACCTGCACAACACTGTGGATTTACAGCACTTTGTTCAAATGCTAACACACTGCTGTCAAAACTGTGAACCACACATTCAAAACGGAATAGATTTCAGCCTTGTGCCTTTCAAACACTGCTGATTGCAATTTCAGCTGAAAGGCTAAGCAGGTGTCTTGTTTTAGACTTGTTAGTGAAACACACACATATTACAGTATATATAGGTAGAGCTCAGAAAGACTCATTTTAGAAATGGAACAAGGAAGATGGGTTCGTGGAGGGAGAAGGGTGGCAGGGAGAGGGCGGATGCGTGGAGGAAGACAAAAGAAGACAAAGAGCTGTTATTTCAGATGAAATAAGGGCTACACTTATAGACCATGTCGTGAACCATGGTCTCTCATTGAGAGAGGCAGGGTTGAGGGTGCAACCCAATCTGGAAAGATCCACAGTGGCATCTGTAATGCGAATTTTCCATCATGCAAACAGGTGAGAGTTACATCCTTACAGTAAATGAAAACATTACAGGAATCTATTTTGTATTGCAATTATAGAATATTTACACAGATATATATTACAGTAAGTTTGACTGTAAAATATATTTTTACAACAGGACCCAAAGGCTGCCCTAATTCTGTCAGCACAACAACTATTGCTCGAGTCCTAAAGAAACACCAAGTTACAACTATACACTGTACCGTTCGAGAGAAACAGTGAACGGGTAAAAGAGCAAAGATACCAATATGTCCAGGTAAGACGTACACAGCTATACAAAATATTTACAGTAAAAAAAACACTAGCATTTCTACAGTAAAACTGTGCACTTACTGTTTTTCAGAGAGTAACGGAGGTGGAAGCACTGGAAAGACCACATTCATTTGTATTTATCGATGAAGCTGGATTTAACCTTGCCAAAACACGGCGCAGAGGAAGGAATGTTATAGGTCAAAGGGCGACTGTGGAGGTTCCAGGCCAAAGGGGGGGAAATATCACCATGTGTGCTGCAATGGCCAATGATGGTTTGCTTCTCAACACACCACTCATTGGCCCATACAACACAGAAAGGCTTATCGCTTTCCCAGAACAGCTCTATGCTCAGCTAGTGCCAGCAGAACAGGGGGAGCCAGTAAGAAACCCCCAAGTTTTTTGTCATAGTTTGCAATAACGTTGCTTTTCACCACTCTGCAGCTGTCACAGATTGGTTTGCAGCACATCACAGATTTATGCTTTTGTACCTGCCTGCATATTCACCCTTCCTCAACCCAATAGAGGAGTTTTTCTGCCTGCATATTCACCCTTCCTCAACCCAATAGAGGAGTTTTTCTGCCTGCATATTCACCCTTCCTCAACCCAATAGAGGAGTTTTTCTGCCTGCATATTCACCCTTCCTCAACCCAATAGAGGAGTTTTTCTGCCTGCATATTCACCCTTCCTCAACCCAATAGAGGAGTTTTTCTGACTGCATATTCACCCTTCCTCAACCCAATAGAGGAGTTTTTCTGCCTGCATATTCACCCTTCCTCAACCCAATAGAGGAGTTTTTCTGACTGCATATTCACCCTTCCTCAACCCAATAGAGGAGTTTTTCTGACTGCATATTCACCCTTCCTCAACCCAATAGAGGAGTTTTTCTGACTGCATATTCACCCTTCCTCAACCCAATAGAGGAGTTTTTCTGACTGAACCCTTCCTCAACCATTCCTCAACCCAATAGAGGAGTTTTTCTGACTGCATAGGACTCAACCAGGGCCTGGATATTCACCCTTCCTCAACCCAATAGAGGAGTTTTTCCCTGCATATTCACCCTTCCTCAACCCAATAGAGGAGTTTTTCACTGCATATTCACCCTTCCTCAACCCAATAGAGGAGTTTTTCTGCCTGCATATTCACCCTTCCTCAACCCAATAGAGGAGTTTTTCTGACTGCATATTCACCCTTCCTCAACCCAATAGAGGAGTTTTTCTGACTGCATATTCACCCTTCCTCAACCCAATAGAGGAGTTTTTCTGACTGCATATTCACCCTTCCTCAACCCAATAGAGGAGTTTTTCTGCCTGCATATTCACCCTTCCTCAACCCAATAGAGGAGTTTTTCTGACTGCATATTCACCCTTCCTCAACCCAATAGAAGTTTTTCTGACTGCTATATTTTCCTCAACCCAATAAAGGAGTTTTTCTGACTGCATATTCACCCTTCCTCAACCCAAAAAGTTTTTCTGACTGCATATTCACCCTTCCTCAACCCAAAGAAGTTTTTCACTATATTCACCCTTCCTCAACCCAAAAATATTTCTCTGCCTGGAGGTGGAAAGTGTTTGGTCTCCAAAGATGTCCAAAGTTAGTATTTTTGTACATGCCGGATTGAGGACAGAGACCAGAGGACTGCCAGGGATGGATAAGGCACTCCAGAAGGTTCTTCCCCAGGTGCATGGCAAGAGAAAACATTAGATGTGATGTTGAAGAAAACCTGTGGCCTGATGCTAGAGAGAGGCAGGATTAGCCCCTCAATTATTTGTTGGAATTACAGTATGTACTTTTAGTTTCTACTTTAGTCATTACTGTAATTTGCAGGTGATGTGAGACTGTTTAGCAAACTGACTAATTTCCATTTACCTTAAAGAATTGTTATGTTATAAAACTGTTAATAAATCATGTGAAAGAATGTCACTTTTCTTTGAAGAAAATATTACTTTGTATGAAGTCACTGAAATTGTTCAAACTGTAAAGATGAAAAGTTAGTATTTTCTGTATTGGTGTTTGATGCTAGTGTTTTAGCTCAGTGTGTTCTGAGTGACAGACTGTGTTATCTCAGTGAGGGTTGTGCATAGTGTTTGGCTGCACTGAGCGTGTTTTGAGCCATGTGTTAAGAGTTGTGTTGACTGTAGTTGAGTTTTGCAGGTGATGTGAACTGTTTAGCTCAGGTGACTGTTGGTAGTGCAGACTGTAGTTAGAGTTTTGCACATGTGACTCCAGTTGTGCCCACTGTCGTTTAGCAATCGAAAAAAACTGTAAGATTTTCATAGTTTAAAAAAATATATAAAAAGCATGTAAAAATATTGCTAGATGATTCCACTTTGACGTTATGTGGTATCGTGTGACAAAACAAAGTGCAATCTAATCCATTTTAAATTCAGACTGTGACAAAATGTGGGAAAAAAATCTAAATCATGTTTGAGGCACTCTGGATGCAATGTTCTTTACACAACTGTTCAAACTAGATGATAGTGGACACTGTGGACACTGTGGACACTGTGGACACTGTGGACACTGTGGACAAACTAGATGATAGTGGACACTGTGGACACTGTGGACACTGTGGACAAACTAGATGATAGTGGACACTGTGGACACTGTGGACACTGTGGACAAACTAGATGATAGTGGACACTGTGGACACTGTGGACAAACTAGATGATAGTGGACACTGTGGACACTGTGGACAAACTAGATGATAGTGGACACTGTGGACACTGTGGACAAACTAGATGATAGTGGACACTGTGGACAAAAGGGGGAAAACATTGAAATAATACATTTAAAGAAAACATTTAAAGAATACATTTAAAGAATACATTTAAAGAAAACATTTAATGAAAACATTAAAAGAAAACATTAAAATAAAACATTAAATGAAAACATTAAAAGAAAACATTTAACGGGGTACGAATACTTTCTGAAGGCCCTTCACCATTGATCTGTACATAACATCTCCATTCTTATGTATTTTAATTTGTTTACGATTTAATTGTTATTATAATTTTAAACTCTACATCGTTGGGAAAGGCGCGCAATCAAAGCATTTCATGGAAAGTTCTACACCAGTTGTATTCGGCGCGTGTGACAAAATAACATTTGATTTGATTCTATTTATTTTGATTATTTTCAATTTTCGTTCCCAAATGGCACCCTATTATTTGATTTTTTTATAGTGCACTACTTTTGCCAAGCGCCCTATGGACCCAGGTCAAAAGTAGTGTACTATAAAGGGATTAGGGGGCCATTTGGGATGGACACAGAGACTTGGGAAGCTTGTATCTGTAGATATCGGTTTCATTAATTAACCGGGTGATCTTTCTCCTGTTTGCTGGGAACAAAGAAATCCAGGAAATGACATTAAACCACAGTCAACATGGTGAACGGTTGCCAAGCGATGGAGGAGTAGTTGCTTGATATACAGTATATATGTCTATTGTATATAGTTACTGTTTATATACTCACTGCAAAGGACATGACAGTCCTCCCCCACCCCAATGCAATATGTTGCTTTAATTGTGTAGTGTGTGTGTGTGTGTGTGTGTGTGTGTGTGTGTGTGTGTGTGTGTGTGTGTGTGTGTGTGTGTGTGTGTGTGTGTGTGTGTGTGTGTGTGTGTGTGTGTGTGTGAGAGAGGATGTTTAGCTGTCTAGCTTGTTATACTATCCTGATAACTATCAATTAGCCAATGGTGTCAGCATGCTAACGTCTCAGAGAAATAATTGTGCTTCATGACTTCAAAATATTATATATAATATATTAAGTGGTCTCGAGAAGGTCCCCATTACACAGTGATATAAAACATGTAATGCAATCGCACCTCAGTCACTCTGCCTTTCCTGACCACAGATCTTAAATCTAGATGAGATGTTAAACAGACACACACCTCAGTCACTCTGCCTTTCCTGACCACAGATCTTAAATCTAGATGAGATGTTAAACAGACACACACCTCAGTCACTCTGCCTTTCCTGACCACAGATCTTAAATCTAGATGAGATGTTAAACAGACACACACCTCAGTCACTCTGCCTTTCCTGACCACAGATCTTAAATCTAGATGAGATGTTAAACAGACACACACCTCAGTCACTCTGCCTTTCCTGACCACAGATCTTAAATCTAGATGAGATGTTAAACAGACACACACCTCAGTCACTCTGCCTTTCCTGACCACAGATCTTAAATCTAGATGAGATGTTAAACAGACACACACTTTAGGAAGATACGGCGTAGTGGTAAGTAAAAGCATGTAGAACGGGTCAGGATTCTTGAAAGGCGGGATAACTGTATTTCTACAGTTGAAAGGAAAGAAAACATTGATTTTAACGGGACTTTCATAATTAGAAAGATTTGCTTTTGGAATTTTCCAAATATTCGGCTCTGTGCCAGGAAATGCCCTTGTTCGGAGGAAAAGGATCCCAATTCCAAACTCTCTCGCTTAAAAAACGTTTTGATTCAAATTCCACAAACTCTGTATGAACTTAACCAGGAATGATTTAAAGCAACGGAGAAAAAACTAAATTGGTAATTTGTAATTTGTAATACCACTAATTAATAATTAATTAATTAAAGTAAAAGTTTAAAAGTAAAAATGTAAGTAATTTGTGTACCACTTCTATAAAGAAGAACATTTTGTATTTTTGTCCACTGAGTAAAACATTAACTCCATCAGAACACTGAAAAATCTGATCGAATGTTTTTTTTATATTTTTATTTTTCATTAATAATTTTCTTTTGTATTGAACAGTCTGTTTTTCTAGAAACTCTTTTTATCGGATCGTCCATCTGTCGATTCTCTCTTCACAGTAACATTTCAACTAACAATCTACTAACCCCAACATGAACTATAACCCCGACCCTCTTTCTAAACCCAACCTTGGCAAGCAGATAGTTTGATGATAGTACGACCATCTGGAGAGAATCTACAGATGCAACATCCGGACTGTACAAATAAAGTGTGATCGTATTTGTTTGTCAAGGCTCAGGTCAAATGTTTTATATCACTGTTCTACAACATGCAGAATGCATAAACTATTGACATATTTCCTGTGACCAAAGCGCTAATGTTTGTTTTAGAAATTTTGTTTTATGTTCTGAATCTAGAAAAACATGCCAATAAAATTAACCCTGGAGCACTATATAGTACTATAAAATTAAACAAAAATACGTTTGGAGATTTTGTATTAAATAAATAAATAAATGTTAGAATTAAACAATCAGAGCCTTCAATAAACAATTGTTGGACAATAAACATGAAAAATGAAATGCCTTTTATGGTCGTTCTAGATTCATGAAATCAAAAGCCTCTTTCCCACAACCCTGTTTCTGTTATTACGACATAGGAAGGAAAAGAGAAAGCTGAAAAGGCCATAGAAAGAGAGGGACTTTACATACCTCTTTAGTGGTCAGGCTGGTTGTTTGGTTGGCTGGTTGGATGCTGACTGCCTCTGAGTAGAGCAGACTGCTGTGGTCTCCCAGTACGGGGCAAGTCATGGTTTATGTACTGTAGTTGTCACAGTTCAGTGACATCCCATTCAGACCTGGGTTCAAACAGTATGTGAAACCTTTCAAACACTTTTAGCGTTTGTACTAGTCTGTCTGGAGTGCCAGACGGACGGGGTTGGCACTCCGTGTGACTATTCTACTGGTTACATTGTGTCAGGCTAGCTCAATTAAACCCAGATACAATCATTTAAAATAATTTTGAATAGTATTTGAACCCAGGACTGATCCCATTGCTCCTAGATGCTCAGAGATACACAGTAGAATGAGTAGAGAAAGACCAAGCTCCCAGATAGTAGGGATGTGAAGCTAATAACCCCTTATTCCCTAGTGCACTACTTTTGATAGGCCTCTGGTTTTGTTACGTCTTTGTTTTAAGTATGGTCAGGGCGTGAGTTATGTTATTTTTTCTATGATTTGGGATTTCTGTGTTTGGCCTGGTGTGGTTCTCAATCAGAGGCAGCTGTCAATCGTTGTCCCTGATTGAGAACCATACTTAGGTAGCCTGGTTTCACTTTTGAGTTGTGGGTGTTTATTTTCTGTTCTGTGTTTGTATTTCACCGTTCAGGACAGTTTTCGTTTCGTTCTCGTATTTTGTTGGTTTTGTTCGAATATTCGTTTTCATTAAAAGAGAATATGAACACTTACCACGCTGCACCTTGGTCCTCCTCTCTCTCTCCCGACGACGAACGTTACACTTACATTCTTTACAATAAATTAGAGTGAAAGTGCCAGGTTTTCACCACTGCTGTTCCTGCTACTGCCCCCACACTCTTTTATCCATTTTGCGGTGCTAGTAAATATTTTGAACAAAAACATGATATTCAACGATATTACTGAGTTACAGTTCATATTTCACATGTCTAGGCATATGCGCAGCAATGGGAGGGCCTGAGAGGGCATAGGACCCCCCCTCCCCACTGGGGAGCCAGGCCCAGCCAATCAGAATTTGTGTTTCTACACAAAAGGGCTTCATTACAGACAGAAATACTTTGATCCCGCAGGTGAAGAAGCCGGATGTGGAGGTCCTGGACTGGTGTGGTTACACGTGGTCTGCAGTTGTGAGGCCAGTTGGGCGTACAGACAAATTCTCTAAAACAACGTTGGAGGCGGCATATGGTAGATAAATGAGCGTAACAGTCTCTGGCAACAACTCTCGTGGACATTTCTATAGTCAGCATGCCAATTACATGCTCCTTCAAAATGTGAGACATCTGTGGCGTTGTGTTGTCTGACAAAAACTGTAATTTTTTTAGTGCCCTTTTATTGACCCCCAGCACAAGGTGCACCTGTGTAGTGATCATGCTGTTTAATCAGGTTCTTGATATGCTACACTTGTCAGGTGGATGGATTATCTTGGCAATGGATAAATGCTCACTAACAATGATGTTAACATATTTAATAATAATAATACCCTTTGAGAGAAATACGCTTTTATTTTGTGCGTATGGAACATTTCTGGGGATCTTTTATTTCAGGTCATGAAACATGGGACCAACACTTTACATGTTGTGTTTATATTTTTGTTCAGTACAGACCAGAACATATCCTTTACATGTTGTGTTTATATTTTTGTTCAGTACAGATCAGAACATATCCTTTACATGTTGTGTTTATATTTTTGTTCAGTACAGATCAGAACATATCCTTTGCAATGTTGGGTAGAAAACCAACAGATTTGGAGAATATTGAAAATAAATGAGGGTCGTCTTCCGTATGCAGACACAAATCCAAGTAAAACC
>NC_068448.1:79252442-79286680 GCF_023373465.1 Oncorhynchus keta
GGCAGGTTTATTAATGAGGGAGGAAACAGGCTAGGGCAGGTTTATTAATGAGGGAGGAAATAGGCTAGGGCAGGATTATTAATGAGGGAGGAAATAGGCTAGGGCAGGATTATTAATGAGGGAGGAAATAGGCTAGGGCAGGATTATTAATGAGGGAGGAAATAGGCTAGGGCAGGATTATTAATGAGGGAGGAAATAGGCTAGGGCAGGATTATTAATGAACTAGAAAACAGGCTAGGGCAGGTTTATTAATGAGGGAGAAAATAGGCTAGGGCAGGATTATTAATGAGTGAGGAAATAGGCTAGGGCAGGATTATTAATGAGGGAGGAAATAGGCTAGGGCAGCATTATTAATGAGGGAGGAAATAGGCTAGGGCAGGATTATTAATGAGGGAGGAAATAGGCTAGGGCAGGATTATTAATGAGGGAGGAAATAGGCTAGGGCAGGATTATTAATGAGGGAGGAAATAGGCTAGGGCAGGATTATTAATGAACTAGAAAACAGGCTAGGGCAGGTTTATTATTGAAGGAGGAAACAGGCTAGGGCAGGATTATTAATGAAGGAGGAAACAGGCTAGGGCAGGATTATTAATGAAGGAGGAAACAGGCTAGGGCAGGATTATTAATGAAGGAGAAAACAGGCTAGGGCAGGATTATTATTGAAGGAGAAAACAGGCTAGGGCAGGTTTATTATTGAAGGAGAAAACAGGCTAGGGCAGGATTATTATTGAAGGAGAAAACAGGCTAGGGCAGGTTTATTATTGAAGGAGGAAACAGGCTAGGGCAGGTTTATTATTGAAGGAGAAAACAGGCTAGGGCAGGATTATTATTGAAGGAGAAAACAGGCTAGGGCAGGATTATTATTGAAGGAGAAAACAGGCTAGGGCAGGATTATTAATGAACTAGAAAACAGGCTAGGGCAGGATTATTAATGAACTAGAAAACAGGCTAGGGCAGGTTTATTATTGAAGGAGAAAACAGGCTAGGGCAGGATTATTATTGAAGGAGAAAACAGGCTAGGGCAGGATTATTAATGAACTAGAAAACAGGCTAGGGCAGGATTATTAATGAACTAGAAAACAGGCTAGGGCAGGTTTATTATTGAAGGAGAAAACAGGCTAGGGCAGGATTATTATTGAAGGAGGAAACAGGCTAGGGCAGGATTATTATTGAAGTAGAAAACAGGCTAGGGCAGGATTATTAATGAACTAGAAAACAGGCTAGGGCAGGTTTATTATTGAAGGAGGAAACAGGCTAGGGCAGGATTATTATTGAAGGAGGAAACAGGCTAGGGCAGGATTATTAATGAACTAGGAAACAGGCTAGGGCAGGATTATTATTGAAGGAGGAAACAGGCTAGGGCAGGATTATTATTGAAGGAGAAAACAGGCTAGGGCAGGATTATTAATGAACTAGAAAACAGGCTAGGGCAGGATTATTAATGAACTAGAAAACAGGCTAGGGCAGGATTATTATTGAAGGAGAAAACAGGCTAGGGCAGGTTTATTATTGAAGGAGAAAACAGGCTAGGGCAGGATTATTATTGAACTAGAAAACAGGCTAGGGCAGGATTATTAATGAAGGAGAAAACAGGCTAGGGCAGGTTTATTATTGAAGGAGGAAACAGGCTAGGGCAGGTTTATTATTGAAGGAGGAAACAGGCTAGGGCAGGTTTATTATTGAAGGAGGAAACAGGCTAGGGCAGGTTTATTAATGAAGGAGGAAACAGGCTAGGGCAGGTTTATTATTGAAGGAGGAAACAGGCTAGGGCAGGATTATTATTGAAGGAGGAAACAGGCTAGGGCAGGATTATTATTGAAGGAGGAAACAGGCTAGGGCAGGTTTATTATTGAAGGAGGAAACAGGCTAGGGCAGGATTATTAATGAGGAGAAAACAGGCTAGGGCAGGATTATTAATGAACTAGAAAACAGGCTAGGCAGGTTTATTATTGAATGAGAAAACAGGCTAGGGCAGGATTATTATTGAAGGAGGAAACAGGCTAGGGCAGGTTTATTATTGAAGGAGAAAACAGGCTAGGGCAGGTTTATTATTGAAGGAGGAAACAGGCTAGGGCAGGATTATTAATGAACTAGAAAACAGGCTAGGGCAGGATTATTAATGAACTAGAAAACAGGCTAGGCAGGTTTATTATTGAAGGAGGAAACAGGCTAGGGCAGGTTTATTATTGAAGGAGGAAACAGGCTAGGGCAGGATTATTATTGAAGGAGAAAACAGGCTAGGGCAGGTTTATTATTGAAGGAGAAAACAGGCTAGGGCAGGTTTATTATTGAAGGAGGAAACAGGCTAGGGCAGGTTTATTATTGAAGGAGAAACAGGCTAGGGCAGGATTATTATTGAAGGAGAAAACAGGCTAGGGCAGGTTTATTATTGAAGGAGGAAACAGGCTAGGGCAGGTTTATTATTGAAGGAGAAAACAGGCTAGGGCAGGTTTATTATTGAAGGAGGAAACAGGCTAGGGCAGGTTTATTATTGAAGGAGAAAACAGGCTAGGGCAGGTTTATTATTGAAGGAGGAAACAGGCTAGGGCAGGTTTATTATTGAAGGAGGAAACAGGCTAGGGCAGGATTATTGAAGGAGAAAACAGGCTAGGGCAGGATTATTATTGAAGGAGGAAACAGGCTAGGGCAGGATTATTAATGAGGGAGAAAACAGGCTAGGGCAGGATTATTAATGAGTGAGGAAACAGGCTAGGGCAGGTTTATTATTGAAGGAGGAAACAGGCTAGGGCAGGATTATTATTGAAGGAGAAAACAGGCTAGGGCAGGATTATTATTGAAGGAGGAAACAGGCTAGGGCAGGATTATTAATGAACTAGAAAACAGGCTAGGGCAGGATTATTAATGAACTAGAAAACAGGCTAGGGCAGGTTTATTATTGAAGGAGAAAACAGGCTAGGGCAGGATTATTAATGAACTAGAAAACAGGCTAGGGCAGGATTATTAATGAAGGAGGAAACAGGCTAGGGCAGGTTTATTATTGAAGGAGGAAACAGGCTAGGGCAGGTTTATTAATGAAGGAGGAAACAGGCTAGGGCAGGATTATTAATGAACTAGAAAACAGGCTAGGGCAGGTTTATTATTGAAGGAGGAAACAGGCTAGGGCAGGTTTATTAATGAAGGAGGAAACAGGCTAGGGCAGGTTTATTATTGAAGGAGGAAACAGGCTAGGCAGGTTTATTATTGAAGGAGGAAACAGGCTAGGGCAGGATTATTAATGAACTAGAAAACAGGCTAGGGCAGGTTTATTAATGAAGGAGGAAACAGGCTAGGGCAGGTTTATTATTGAAGGAGGAAACAGGCTAGGGCAGGTTTATTATTGAAGGAGGAAACAGGCTAGGGCAGGATTATTAATGAACTAGAAAACAGGCTAGGGCAGGTTTATTATTGAAGGAGGAAACAGGCTAGGGCAGGTTTATTAATGAACGCGAAAACAGGCTAGGGCAGGTTTATTATTGAAGGAGGAAACAGGCTAGGGCAGGATTATTAATGAGGGAGGAAATAGGCTAGGGCAGGATTATTAATGAACTAGAAAACAGGCTAGGGCAGGTTTATTATTGAAGGAGGAAACAGGCTAGGGCAGGATTATTAATGAACTAGAAAACAGGCTAGGGCAGGTTTATTATTGAAGGAGGAAACAGGCTAGGGCAGGTTTATTATTGAAGGAGGAAACAGGCTAGGGCAGGTTTATTATTGAAGGAGGAAACAGGCTAGGGCAGGTTTATTATTGAAGGAGGAAACAGGCTAGGGCAGGATTATTATTGAAGGAGAAAACAGGCTAGGGCAGGATTATTATTGAAGGAGAAAACAGGCTAGGGCAGGATTATTATTGAAGGAGGAAACAGGCTAGGGCAGGATTATTATTGAAGGAGGAAACAGGCTAGGGCAGGATTATTATTGAAGGAGAAAACAGGCTAGGGCAGGATTATTATTGAAGGAGGAAACAGGCTAGGGCAGGATTATTATTGAACTAGAAAACAGGCTAGGGCAGGATTATTAATGAACGAGAAAACAGGCTAGGGCAGGTTTATTATTGAAGGAGGAAACAGGCTAGGCAGGTTTATTATTGAAGGAGAAAACAGGCTAGGGCAGGATTATTATTGAACTAGAAAACAGGCTAGGGCAGGATTATTAATGAAGGAGAAAACAGGCTAGGGCAGGTTTATTATTGAAGGAGGAAACAGGCTAGGCAGGTTTATTATTGAAGGAGGAAACAGGCTAGGGCAGGTTTATTATTGAAGGAGAAAACAGGCTAGGGCAGGATTATTATTGAACTAGAAAACAGGCTAGGGCAGGTTTATTATTGAAGGAGGAAACAGGCTAGGGCAGGTTTATTATTGAAGGAGGAAACAGGCTAGGGCAGGATTATTATTGAAGGAGAAAACAGGCTAGGGCAGGATTATTAATGAACTAGGAAACAGGCTAGGGCAGGATTATTATTGAAGGAGGAAACAGGCTAGGGCAGGATTATTATTGAAGGAGAAAACAGGCTAGGGCAGGATTATTAATGAACTAGAAAACAGGCTAGGGCAGGATTATTAATGAACTAGAAAACAGGCTAGGGCAGGTTTATTATTGAAGGAGGAAACAGGCTAGGGCAGGATTATTATTGAAGGAGGAAACAGGCTAGGGCAGGTTTATTATTGAAGGAGGAAACAGGCTAGGGCAGGTTTATTAATGAAGGAGGAAACAGGCTAGGGCAGGATTATTATTGAAGGAGGAAACAGGCTAGGGCAGGTTTATTAATGAAGGAGGAAACAGGCTAGGGCAGGTTTATTATTGAAGGAGGAAACAGGCTAGGGCAGGATTATTAATGAAGGAGGAAACAGGCTAGGGCAGGATTATTAATGAGGGAGAAAACAGGCTAGGGCAGGATTATTAATGAACTAGAAAACAGGCTAGGGCAGGTTTATTAATGAACGAGAAAACAGGCTAGGGCAGGTTTATTATTGAAGGAGGAAACAGGCTAGGGCAGGTTTATTATTGAAGGAGGAAACAGGCTAGGGCAGGATTATTATTGAAGGAGGAAACAGGCTAGGGCAGGATTATTAATGAACTAGAAAACAGGCTAGGGCAGGATTATTATTGAAGGAGGAAACAGGCTAGGGCAGGATTATTAATGAAGGAGGAAACAGGCTAGGGCAGGATTATTATTGAAGGAGAAAACAGGCTAGGGCAGGTTTATTATTGAAGGAGAAAACAGGCTAGGGCAGGATTATTATTGAAGGAGGAAACAGGCTAGGGCAGGATTATTATTGAAGGAGGAAACAGGCTAGGGCAGGATTATTATTGAAGGAGAAAACAGGCTAGGGCAGGTTTATTATTGAAGGAGGAAACAGGCTAGGCAGGTTTATTATTGAAGGAGAAAACAGGCTAGGCAGGTTTATTATTGAAGGAGGAAACAGGCTAGGGCAGGTTTATTATTGAAGGAGAAAACAGGCTAGGCAGGTTTATTATTGAAGGAGGAAACAGGCTAGGGCAGGTTTATTATTGAAGGAGGAAACAGGCTAGGGCAGGATTATTATTGAAGGAGAAAACAGGCTAGGGCAGGATTATTATTGAAGGAGGAAACAGGCTAGGGCAGGATTATTAATGAGGGAGGAAACAGGCTAGGGCAGGATTATTAATGAGGGAGGAAACAGGCTAGGGCAGGTTTATTATTGAAGGAGGAAACAGGCTAGGGCAGGATTATTATTGAAGGAGAAAACAGGCTAGGGCAGGATTATTAATGAAGTAGGAAACAGGCTAGGGCAGGATTATTAATGAACTAGAAAACAGGCTAGGGCAGGATTATTAATGAACTAGAAAACAGGCTAGGGCAGGATTATTAATGAAGGAGAAAACAGGCTAGGGCAGGATTATTAATGAACTAGAAAACAGGCTAGGGCAGGTTTATTATTGAAGGAGGAAACAGGCTAGGGCAGGTTTATTATTGAAGGAGGAAACAGGCTAGGGCAGGTTTATTATTGAAGGAGGAAACAGGCTAGGGCAGGATTATTAATGAACTAGAAAACAGGCTAGGGCAGGTTTATTATTGAAGGAGGAAACAGGCTAGGGCAGGTTTATTAATGAAGGAGGAAACAGGCTAGGGCAGGTTTATTATTGAAGGAGGAAACAGGCTAGGGCAGGATTATTATTGAAGGAGGAAACAGGCTAGGGCAGGATTATTAATGAACTAGAAAACAGGCTAGGGCAGGTTTATTATTGAAGGAGGAAACAGGCTAGGGCAGGTTTATTATTGAAGGAGAAAACAGGCTAGGGCAGGTTTATTATTGAAGGAGGAAACAGGCTAGGGCAGGATTATTAATGAACTAGAAAACAGGCTAGGGCAGGTTTATTATTGAAGGAGGAAACAGGCTAGGGCAGGTTTATTAATGAACGCGAAAACAGGCTAGGCAGGTTTATTATTGAAGGAGGAAACAGGCTAGGGCAGGATTATTAATGAGGGAGGAAATAGGCTAGGGCAGGATTATTAAAAAACTAGAAAACAGGCTAGGGCAGGTTTATTATTGAAGGAGGAAACAGGCTAGGGCAGGATTACTAATGAACGAGAAAACAGGCTAGGGCAGGTTTATTATTGAAGGAGGAAACAGGCTAGGGCAGGTTTATTAATGAAGGAGGAAACAGGCTAGGGCAGGTTTATTATTGAAGGAGGAAACAGGCTAGGGCAGGATTATTATTGAAGGAGGAAACAGGCTAGGGCAGGATTATTAATGAACGAGAAAACAGGCTAGGGCAGGTTTATTATTGAAGGAGGAAACAGGCTAGGGCAGGTTTATTAATGAAGGAGGAAACAGGCTAGGGCAGGATTATTAATGAAGGAGGAAACAGGCTAGGGCAGGATTATTAATGAACTAGAAAACAGGCTAGGGCAGGTTTATTATTGAAGGAGGAAACAGGCTAGGGCAGGTTTATTAATGAACGCGAAAACAGGCTAGGGCAGGTTTATTATTGAAGGAGGAAACAGGCTAGGGCAGGATTATTAATGAGGGAGGAAATAGGCTAGGGCAGGATTATTAAAAACTAGAAAACAGGCTAGGGCAGGTTTATTATTGAAGGAGGAAACAGGCTAGGGCAGGATTACTAATGAACTAGAAAACAGGCTAGGTCAGGTTTATTATTGAAGGAGGAAACAGGCTAGGGCAGGTTTATTAATGAACGCGAAAACAGGCTAGGGCAGGTTTATTATTGAAGGAGGAAACAGGCTAGGGCAGGATTATTAATGAGGGAGAAAACAGGCTGGGTCAGGTTTATTAATGAGGGAGAAAACAGGCTAGGGCAGGTTTATTAATGAGTGAGAAAAGAGGCTAGGGCAGGTTTATTATTGAAGGAGGAAACAGGCTAGGGCAGGATTATTAATGAACTAGAAAACAGGCTAGGGCAGGTTTATTAATGAGGGAGAAAACAGGCTAGGGCGGGTTTATTAATGAGGGAGAAAAGAGGCTAGGGCGGGTTTATTAATGAGGGAGGAAACAGGCTAGGGCAGGTTTATTAATGAGGGAGAAAACAGGCTAGGGCGGGTTTATTAATGAGGGAGGAAACAGGCTAGGGCAGGTTTATTAATGAGGAAGAAAACAGGCTAGGGCAGGTTTATTAATGAGTGAGAAAAGAGGCTAGGGCAGGTTTATTAATGAGTGAGAAAACAGGCTCGGGCAGGTTTATTAATGAGTGAGAAAAGAGGCTAGGGCGGGTTTATTAATGAGGGAGAAAACAGGCTAGGGCAGGTTTATTAATGAGGGAGAAAACAGGCTAGGGCGGGTTTATTAATGAGGGAGGAAACAGGCTAGGGCAGGTTTATTAATGAGGGAGAAAACAGGCTAGGGCAGGTTTATTAATGAGTGAGAAAAGAGGCTAGGGCAGGTTTATTAATGAGTGAGAAAACAGGCTAGGGCAGGTTTATTAATGAGGGAGAAAACAGGCTAGGGCGGGTTTATTAATGAGGGAGAAAACAGGCTAGGGCAGGTTTATTAATGAGGGAGAAAACAGGCTAGGGCAGGTTTATTTATGAGGGAGAAAACAGGCTAGGACAGGTTTATTAATGAAGGAGAAAACAGGCTAGGGCAGGTTTATTAATGAGGGAGAAAACAGGCTAGGGCAGGTTTATTAATGAAGGAGAAAACAGGCTAGGGCAGGTTTATTAATGAAGGAGAAAACAGGCTAGGGCAGGTTTATTAATGAAGGAGAAAACAGGCTAGGGCAGGTTTATTTATGAGGGAGAAAACAGGCTAGGGCAGGTTTATTAATGAAGGAGAAAACAGGCTAGGGCAGGTTTATTAATGAGGGAGAAAACAGGCTAGGGCAGGTTTATTAAAGAAGGAGAAAACAGGCTAGGACAGGTTAATTAATTAACGAGAAAACAGGCTAGGGCAGGAAACTAACTATATAGAACTGTCTATCATCATGTTATATAGAACTAACTGTCCATCATCATGATATATAGAACTAACTGTGCATCATCATGATATATAGAACTAACTGTCCATCATCATGATATATAGAACTAACTGTCCATCATCATGTTATATAGAACTAACTGTCCATCATCATGTTATATAGAACTAACTGTCTATCATCATGATATATAGAACTAACTGTCCATAATCGTGATATATAGAACTAACTGTCCATCATCATGTTATATAGAACTAACTGTCCATCATCATGTTATATAGAACTAACTGTCCATCATCATGATATATAGAACTAACTGTCCATCATCATGATATATAGAACTAACTGTCCATCATCATGATATATAGAACTAACTGTCCATCATCATGTTATATAGAACTGTCCATCATCATGTTATATAGAACTAACTGTCCATCATCATGTTATATAGAACTGTCCATCATCATGTTATATAGAACTAACTGTCCATCATCATGTTATATAGAACTAACTGTCCATCATCATGTTATATAGAACTAACTGTCCATCATCATGTTATATAGAACTAACTGTCCATCATCATGATATATAGAACTAACTGTCCATCATCATGATATATAGAACTAACTGTCCATCATCATGTTATATAGAACTAACTGTCTATCATCATGTTATATAGAACTAACTGTCCATCATCATGATATATAGAACTGTCCAACATCATGATATATAGAACTGTCCATCATCATGTTATATAGAACTAACTGTCCATCATCATGTTATATAGAACTAACTGTCCATCATCATGTTATATAGAACTGTCCATCATCATGTTATATAGAACTAACTGTCCATCATCATGTTATATAGAACTAACTGTCCATCATCATGTTATATAGAACTGTCCATCATCATGTTATATAGAACTAACTGTCCATCATCATGTTATACAGAACTAACTGTCCATCATCATGATATATAGAACTAACTGTCCATCATCATGATATATAGAACTGTCTATCATCATGATATATAGAACTAACTGTCCATCATCATGTTATATAGAACTAACTGTCCATCATCATGTTATATAGAACTAACTGTCCATCATCATGTTATATAGAACTAACTGTCCATCATCATGATATATAGAACTAACTGTCCATCATCATGATATATAGAACTAACTGTCCATCATCATGTTATATAGAACTAACTGTCCATCATCATGTTATATAGAACTAACTGTCCATCATCATGATATATAGAACTAACTGTCCATCATCATGTTATATAGAACTAACTGTCCATCATCATGATATATAGAACTGTCCATCATCATGTTATATAGAACTAACTGTCTGTCCATCATCATGATATATAGAACTAACTGTCCATCATCATGATATATAGAACTGTCCATCATCATGATATATAGAACTAACTGTCCATCATCATGTTATATAGAACTGTCCATCATCATGTTATATAGAACTAACTGTCCATCATCATGTTATATAGAACTAACTGTCCATCATCATGTTATATAGAACTGTCCATCATGATGATATATAGAACTGTCCATAATCGTGATATATAGAACTAACTGTCCATCATCATGTTATATAGAACTGTCCATAATCGTGATATATAGAACTAACTGTCCATAATCATGATATATAGAACTAACTGTCCATCATCATGTTATATAGAACTAACTGTCCATCATCATGATATATAGAACTAACTGTCCATAATCGTGATATATAGAACTACCTGTCCATAATCGTGATATATAGAACTACCTGTCCATAATCATGATATATAGAACTACCTGTCCATAATCATGATATATAGAACTAACTGTCCATCATCATGTTATATAGAACTAACTGTCCATCATCATGATATATAGAACTAACTGTCCATCATCATGATATATAGAACTAACTGTCCATCATCATGATATATAGAACTAACTGTCCATCATCATGATATATAGAACTAACTGTCCATCATCATGTTATATAGAACTAACTGTCCATCATCATGTTATATAGAACTAACTGTCCATCATCATGTTATATAGAACTAACTGTCCATCATCATGTTATATAGAACTAACTGTCCATCATCGTGATATATAGAACTAACTGTCCATCATCATGTTATATAGAACTAACTGTCCATCATCATGTTATATAGAACTAACTGTCCATCATCATGTTATATAGAACTAACTGTCCATCATCATGATATATAGAACTAACTGTCCATCATCATGTTATATAGAACTAACTGTCCATCATCATGATATATAGAACTAACTGTCTGTCCATAATCATGATATATAGAACTAACTGTCCATCATCATGATATATAGAACTAACTGTCCATCATCATGTTATATAGAACTAACTGTCCATCATCATGTTATATAGAACTAACTGTCCATCATCATGTTATATAGAACTAACTGTCTGTCCATAATCATGATATATAGAACTAACTGTCCATCATCATGATATATAGAACTAACTGTCCATCATCATGATATATAGAACTAACTGTCCATCATCATGTTATATAGAACTAACTGTCTGTCCATAATCATGATATATAGAACTAACTGTCCATCATCATGTTATATAGAACTAACTGTCCATCATCATGATATATAGAACTAACTGTCCATAATCACGGTGTGTTTGGGATAAAAATCCTTTCCGTTCTGTTGTCAGAAGGAACCTGAGTAAACCGGATACAAAACATGTTATTTTACCAAACGTGGTCTTATTTGCAATATTTAAAAAAACAATGTTTTGTACATTTGCTGCTGTGATAAGTAGCATCTTATATATTTTTGCCTTTCTGTTGTGTTGTTGTTATATTACGCAGCCAGTAGTTAGCAGTCTCGCTCTTTATGTTATCTTTTAGCTAGCCAGCCTTAGCTAAAAGATGGTATCAATTTGACCTCCTCCCGCGGTGTTGATGGTAGGATAAGATCATTTTCCTCTTGCGAAGAAGAGAAGGTTGGAATTGAAACTGCTGGTCATATAATGTTTATCACACGGTGATTATCCGATGAGGTATATCATTCATTTGGACTTTCCTTGTGTTACAAAGGCACATCGAGGCAAAGGGAAGTGGATTTGTTTGGCTGTTAGACTACGGCTTCATTGTTAGTTGTTTCATGGTGCAGATGTATTCATAGTTACTTGTTGAAAAATACGTTCATTAAGTTTGACGTATGACGTAAACAGGTACCATATCTGTAAAAACAGTTGGATTAAAAACTACAATAGCTGTTTGGTTTCCTTGAGTGCAAAGGCCCTCCATTTACCCACGAATACCCCTCCATGAAAACGGCAACAATTACAGTACATCAATTTCAACCATCCATCGTCTCATATTCTGTCAAATTCACCCCGCAAGCATATAGTACTTTAGACTATAGGATCAATCCGGGCTCCCAAATGACACCCTATTCCCTATGTGGCCTGGTCAAAAGAAGTGCACTATATAGGGAATAGGGTGTCATTTGAGTCGCACCCTGAATACCTCCTCATCTGAGGTTTATTTATTTGTTTTTTATTATTATATTTCACCTTTATTTAACCTTTATTTAACCTTTATTTAACTAGGCAAGTCAGTTAAAGAACAAATTCTTATTTTCAATGACGGCCTAGGAACAGTCGGTTAACTGCCTTGTTCAGGGGCAGAACGACAGATTTGTACCTTGTCAGCTCAGGGATTTGAACGTGCAACCTATCGGTTACTAGTCCAATGCTCTAACCACTAGGCTAGTTTTAATACCAATATCTAATATCTAATATTGGTACTAATATTTGCTTGTGACATATACGGTGGAAAGTTTTCAGCACTTCCTGTTAAACGGCGCCTAAATGGTTGGATAAATATTAGTGTCATTACAGACAGCTAATGCTGCTAGTGTTGTTTGTTCTGCTCATCGTGACCGGATGGATCCTGTTTCTGTGTGTGTGTGTGTGTGTGTGTGTGTGTGTGTGTGTGTGTGTGTGTGTGTGTGTGTGTGTGTGTGTGTGTGTGTGTGTGTGTGTGTGTGTGTGCGTGCGTGCGTGCGTGCGTGCGTGCGTGCGTGCGTGCGTGCGTGCGTGCGTGCGTGCGTGCGTGCGTGCGTGTGTGTGACAGGCAGGTCAGTGATATGGAAGTTACTGCATTGGTGTATATTGAACATCCATGTACATTACCCATGCTGTGCACAGCAGAAATCACTACTAGAGAAAATTTCACTTCAACACACTTTCCATATCCTCTCTGCCATAACTCTGATATTACTAATATAAAAACACATTTTATATTTGACATGTGTTGCTTTGCATATTGAGTACTTTGTTGACAACAGAGTCCCCTCTGGCAATGAGGAAGAGAAACTCAACATCATAATTTCTATACAACCAACATCATCAAATTTCTCTCTCTCTCTCTCTCTCTCTCTCTCTCTCTCTCTCTCTCTCTCTCTCTCTCTCTCTCTCTCTCTCTCTCCCTCCCTCTCCTAGTATCAGTCTGACATATTGTATATATATATTATATATATTTCCATTGGTCATGCAGTGCACTTCCATAATGACTGTACTGTACGAAGAGTATTTCCTGAGCTGTCAAACACTCAATGCCACAGGCAGCGCTGTTCTAAGTTCTACTGAGTGAGGGGGATCGGAGTCCCACATTCCCTATAGATGTTCCAGGATTCATCCATCTAAGTTCTACTGAGTGAGGGGGATCGGAGTCCCACATTCCCTATAGATGTTCAGGGATTCATCCATCTAAGTTCTACTGAGTGAGGGGGATCGGAGTCCCACATTCCCTATAGATGTTCAGGGATTCATCCATCTAAGTTCTACTGAGTGAGGGGGATCGGAGTCCCACATTCCCTATAGATGTTCTGGGATTCATCCATCTAAGTTCTACTGAGTGAGGGGGATCGGAGTCCCACATTCCCTATAGATGTTCCGGGATTCATCCATCTAAGTTCTACTGAGTGAGGGGGATCGGAGTCCCATATTCCCTATAGATGTTCCAGGATTCATCCATCTAAGCAAGCAACACTGAAAAATGCATGAGAGCACCAGCTGTTCCTTCCCGGACGACTGTGAAATCATGCTCTCAGTAGCCGATGTGAGTAAGACCTTTAAACAGGTCAACATTCACAAGGCCGCAAGGCCAGACGGATTACCAGGATGTATACTCAAAGCATGCGCTGCCCATCTGGCAAGTATTTTCAAACTGTCCCTGACTGAGTCTGTAATACCTACATGTTTCAAGCAGACCACCATAGTCCCTGAACCTTAGAACGCCAATGGAACCTGCCTAAATGACTGCCGACCCGTAGCTCTCACGTCTGTAGCCATGAAGTGTTTTGAAAGGCTGGTCAAGTCTCACATCAACACCATCATCCCAGAAACTCTAGACCCACTCCAATTTGCATACCGCCCCAACAGATCAACAGAAGACTCCATCTCTACTGCGCTCTCCACTGCAGTTTTCCACATGGACAGAAGGACATTGACTATAGCTCAGCGTTCAACACCATAGTGCCCTCAAAGCACATCATTAAGCCAAGGACCCTGGGGCTAAACACCTTCCTCTGCAACTGGATCCTGGACTTCCTGACGGGCTGGCCCAGGTGGTAAGGGTAGGTAACAACACATCCGCCACGCTGATCCTCAACACAGGGTCCCCTCAGGGGTCCTTTGTCCCCTCCTGTACTCCCTGTTCACCCATGACTACATGGCCAAGCACGATTTCAACACAACGGCGCTAGGTCTGATCACCGACAAAAATGAGACAGCCTATAGGGAGGAGGTCAGAGACAACAACAACAACCTCTTCCTCAACGTGATCAAGACAAAGGAGATCGTGGACTACAGGAAAAGGAGGGCCCCGGGCACACCCCGATTCTCATCAACGGGGCTGTAGTGGAGCAGGTTAAGAGCTTCAAGTTGCTTGGTTTCTGCATCACCAACAAACTATCCAAACACACCAAGACAGTCTAGAATAGGGCACGGCAACAGCTTTTCATCACTCAGGAGACTGAAAAGATTTGGGTCCCCAGATCCTCAAAAAGTTATACAGCCTCACCATCGAGAGCATCCTGACCGGTTGCATCACTGCCTGATAGGGCAACTGCTCGGCCTCCGGCTGCAAGGCGCTACAGTACGGCCCGGTACATCACTGGGGCCAAGCTTCCTGCCATCCAGGATCTCCATACCAGGCGGTGTCAGAGGAAGACCCTAAATATTGTCAAAGACTTAGCCACCCTGTTCTGTCAGCTACTGCATGGCAAGTGGTACAGGAGCACCAAGTCACTAACTACTGTCCCTGCTGTCACTAACTGCTGTCCCTGCTGTCACTAACTGCTGTCCCTGCTGTCACTAACTACTGTCCCTGCTGTCACTAACTGCTGTCCCTGTTGTCACTAACTACTGTCCCTGCTGTCACTAACTGCTGTCCCTGCTGTCACTAACTGAAACCTGTTGAACACTGAAACCGGAACTAAAGTCCTCGGTTTAAAAGCTGACAGGGTTTTTATATTATTTTATTTTAGTTTGAATCCTGCGACTCTGTTGGGCTAAATTGCTGTGAGCGTTGCTATCTGTCCTGGGATCCTACCAGATTCCGCATAGGGGGAGAGACACCAACTGAACTGACACAGACCAGAAGCAGCTTTGCCGCCCTGGATCCAGAGGTTCCGGCCTCTTCTTCTTTGGTGGCATTCCAATCCAGATCGGATCCGGAGGTACCTGCGTCTTCAACCTCGGCTCTGTCTCCCTCTCCGGTGGCTTCTACCTCGGGTTCAGATCCTCGGAGCTCCCAGCCTCACCAGACTGTGAGACTGCCTGAGAGACCAGCCCATTCAACATCACCAGCTGTCATCATAGGCAGCTCTATGTTGAGAAACATCTCGGTCCCCAAGGCAAACCCTGTGCTACCCAGCAGCACGAGTATGGGACATAACAAGGCTGCTTCTGACTGTTCTACCACAGATGCCGGGAGCTGACACTGTTGTAGTCCATGTGGGGTCGAACGACATCAGGAGGGCTAGCTCGGAACATTAGAAAATGGATTTTAAAGAACTGATTTTAGCGTTAAAAGACTCCCAAAAAAACGGCCAACAATTCCAGGTCCAGTGTGGAAGATTCAGCAGACTGCTGGCATTACACGTCTGGCTAAAAGACTACTGTAACTCTGCTGGAGTCACTTGTATTGATAACTTTGACACCTTCTGGGAAGTGAATCCATCCAAATCACCTTGACTCCTGGACTCCTGTCCACGCTTTTCAATACTGTGTTGAAACAATGACTGGTAAATGATCCAAGACCAGCTCAGTTAATCCCTGCCATTGTGACAACGAGTCGTTATAATGCTGCATCAAATGTACATGATCTTAGGGACATTGGCAAACACAATGTAAGTCATTTAATGTATGTACCCCTAATTACACCGAATACATCTGTTTATCCTACAGCTATTGTAAGCAGTAATCATGAGCCTATAAACCAGAGTTACGCTGTTAGCACTGAGGCGGTGTGGCAATAGTAGGAAGACCACTTTCTGCAGCTCACCCTGCGATATCAGCTCCAATGTAAATAACATGAGTAAGTCAACCTCTGATAAGCTTCCCAGTAAAACATTAAAAACAACACAGAAAAGTGCTAAAAATAGCCCATAATAACATATGTAGCCTGAGAAACAAGGTTCATAAAGTAAATAACTTGCTTGTAACAGATGACATTCATATTCAGACTATCTCTGAAACTCACTTAGACAATACCTTTGATGATACAGTGGTAGCGATACATGGTTACCGAAATGACAGAAATGCCAAAGGTGGAGGTGTTGCTGTTTACATTCAGAACCACATTATTGTGAAGCTTAGAGAGGATCTCATTTTAAATACTGTTGAGGTAATATGGCTACAGGTTCATCTGCCTCAACTAAAGCCCATTCTGGTGGGAAGCTGCTATAGACAGTATCTGGATAATGTTAAATACTGTTGAGGTAATATGGCTACAGGTTCATCTGCCTCAACTAAAGCCCATTCTGGTGGGAAGCTGCTATAGACAGTATCTGGATAATGTTAAATACTGTTGAGGTAATATGGCTACAGGTTCATCTGCCTCAACTAAAGCCCATTCTGGTGGGAAGCTGCTATAGACAGTATCTGGATAATGTTAAATACTGTTGAGGTAATATGGCTACAGGTTCATCTGCCTCAACTAAAGCCCATTCTGGTGGGAAGCTGCTATAGACAGTCAGTATCTGGATAATGTTAAATACTGTTGAGGTAATATGGCTACAGGTTCATCTACCTCACCTAAAGCCCATTCTGGTGGGAAGCTGCTATAGACCAGCAAGTGCTAACAGTCAGTATCTAGATAATATGTGTGAAATGCTTGATAATATATGTTATTATTGGACCATGCTGGTCATTTATGAACATTTGAACATCTTGGCCATGTTCTGTTATAATCTCCACCCGGCACAGCCAGAAGAGGACTGGCCACCCCACATAGCCTGGTTCCTCTCTAGGTTTCTTCCTAGGTTTTGGCCTTTCTAGGGAGTTTTTCCTAGCCACCGTGCTTCTACACCTGCATTGCTTGCTGTTTGGGGTTTTAGGCTGGGTTTCTGTACAGCACTTTGAGATATCAGCTGATGTACGAAGGGCTTTATAAATCAAATTTGATTGATTGATATCAACAGAGAAGTATATTTTCTGGGTTATTTAATTATTATTATTAATTTGTTTTCACCTTTATTTAACCAGGTAGGCTAGTTGACTGGCTTTATATATGCCATTTAGCAGATGCTTTTATCCAAAGCCATGTGTGCATACAAAGTCATGTGTGCATACATTCTACGTATGGGTGGTCCCGGGGATCGAACCCACTACCCTGGCGTTACAAGCGCCATGCTCTACCAACTGAGCTACAGAAGGACCAAGCTGCCCACTCAGGAAAAAACTTCAAGCTGTAACTAGTCACTGCATCCTGGATCAGGTTATCAGTCAACCTACCAGGGTCGTTACAAACAGCACAGGAATTAAATCATCAACATGTATTGATCACATCTTTACTAATGCTGCAGAAATGTGCTGTAAAGCAGTATCCAAACCCGTAGGATGTAGTGACCACAATATAGTAGCCGTATCTAGGAAAACCAACGTTCCAAAGGCTGGGCCTAGTTTCTACCTTCTTAACAGCACTATCAACAAGGCAGGTCCTACAGGCCCTAGTTTCTACCTTCTTAACAACATTATCAACAAGGCAGGTCCTACAGGCCCTAGTTTCTACCTTCTTAACAGCACTATCAACAAGGCAGGTCGTACAGGCCCTAGTTTCTACCTTCTTAACAACACTATCAACAAGGCAGGTCCTACAGGCCCTAGTTTCTACCTTCTTAACAACACTATCAACAAGGCAGGTCCTACAGGCCCTAGTTTCTACCTTCTTAACAACACTATCAACAAGGCAGGTCCTACAGGCCCTAGTTTCTACCTTCTTAACAGCACTATCAACAAGGCAGGTCCTACAGGCCCTAGTTTCTGCCTTCTTAACAACACTATCAATAAGGCAGGTCCTACAGGCCCTAGTTTCTACCTTCTTAACAACATTATCAACAAGGCAGGTCCTACAGGCCCTAGTTTATACCTTCTTAACAGCACTATCAACAAGGCAGGTCCTACAGGCCCTAGTTTCTACCTTCTTAACAACACTATCAACAAGGCAGGTCCTACAGGCCCTAGTTTCTACCTTCTTAACAACACTATCAACAAGGCAGGTCCTACAGGCCCTAGTTTCTACCTTCTTAACAGCACTATCAACAAGGCAGGTCCTACAGGCCCTAGTTTCTGCCTTCTTAACAACACTATCAATAAGGCAGGTCCTACAGGCCCTAGTTTCTACCTTCTTAACAACATTATCAACAAGGCAGGTCCTACAGGCCCTAGTTTCTACCTTCTTAACAGCACTATCAACAAGGCAGGTCCTACAGGCCCTAGTTTCTACCTTCTTAACAGCACTATCAACAAGGCAGGTCCTACAGGCCCTAGTTTCTGCCTTCTTAACAACACTATCAACAAGGCAGGTCCTACAGGCCCTAGTTTCTGCCTTCTTAACAACACTATCAACAAGGCAGGTCCTACAGGCCCTAGTTTCTACCTTCTTAACAACACTATCAACAAGGCAGGTCCTACAGGCCCTAGTTTCTACCTTCTTAACAGCACTATCAACAAGGCAGGTCCTACAGGCCCTAGTTTCTACCTTCTTAACAACACTATCAACAAGGCAGGTCCTACAGGCCCTAGTTTCTACCTTCTTAACAGCACTATCAACAAGGCAGGTCCTACAGGCCCTAGTTTCTACCTTCTTAACAGCACTATCAACAAGGCAGGTCCTACAGGCCCTAGTTTCTACCTTCTTAACAGCACTATCAACAAGGCAGGTCCTACAGGCCCTAGTTTCTACCTTCTTAACAACATTATCAACAAGGCAGGTCCTACAGGCCCTAGTTTCTACCTTCTTAACAGCACTATCAACAAGGCAGCTCCTACAGGCCCTAGTTTCTACCTTCTTAACAGCACTATCAACAAGGCAGGTCCTACAGGCCCTAGTTTCTACCTTCTTAACAGCACTATCAACAAGGCAGGTCCTACAGGCCCTAGTTTCTACCTTCTTAACAACATTATCAACAAGGCAGGTCCTACAGGCCCTAGTTTCTACCTTCTTAACAGCACTATCAACAAGGCAGCTCCTACAGGCCCTAGTTTCTACCTTCTTAACAGCACTATCAACAAGGCAGTTCCTACAGGCCCTAGTTTCTACCTTCTTAACAGCACTATCAACAAGGCAGGTCCTACAGGCCCTAGTTTCTACCTTCTTAACAACATTATCAACAAGGCAGGTCCTACAGGCCCTAGTTTCTACCTTCTTAACAGCACTATCAACAAGGCAGCTCCTACAGGCCCTAGTTTCTACCTTCTTAACAGCACTATCAACAAGGCAGGTCCTACAGGCCCTAGTTTCTACCTTCTTAACAGCACTATCAACAAGGCAGGTCCTACAGGCCCTAGTTTCTACCTTCTTAACAACATTATCAACAAGGCAGGTCCTACAGGCCCTAGTTTCTACCTTCTTAACAACACTATCAACAAGGCAGGTCCTACAGGCCCTAGTTTCTACCTTCTTAACAACATTATCAACAAGGCAGGTCCTACAGGCCCTAGTTTCTACCTTCTTAACAGCACTATCAACAAGGCAGCTCCTACAGGCCCTAGTTTCTACCTTCTTAACAGCACTATCAACAAGGCAGGTCCTACAGGCCCTAGTTTCTACCTTCTTAACAACATTATCAACAAGGCAGGTCCTACAGGCCCTAGTCTTGTCGCACCCTGACTACTGTTTAGTCATGTGGTCAGGTGCCACAAAAATTGCAATTGGCTCAGAACAGTGCTGCACGGCTGGCCCTTGGATGAACACAGAGAAAGAATATTAATAATATGCATGTGAATCTCTCCTGGCTCAAAGTGGAGGAGAGATTGACTTCATCACTGCATGTATTTATGAGAGGTATTGACATGTTGAATGCACCGAGCTGTCTGTTTAATAAAAGACTAGCACACAGCACACATGCATACCCCACAAGACATGCCACAAGAGGTCTCTTCACAGTCCCCAAGTCCAGAACACAGTACTACATAGAGCCATGACTACATGGAACTCTATTCCACAGTACTACATAGAGCCAGGACTACATGGAACTCTATTCCACAGTACTACATAGAGACATGACTACATGGAACTCTATTCCACAGTACTACATAGAGCCATGACTACATGGAACTCTATTCCACAGTACTACATAGAGACATGACTACATGGAACTCTATTCCACAGTACTACATAGAGACATGACTACATGGAACTCTATTCCACAGTACTACATAGAGCCATGACTACATGGAACTCTATTCCACAGTACTACATAGAGCCAGGACTACATGGAATTCTATTCCACAGTACTACTATACATAGAGCCATGACTACATGGAACTCTATTCCACAGTACCACATAGAGCCAGGACTACATGGAACTCTATTCCACAGTACTACATAGAGCCATGACTACATGGAACTCTATTCCACAGTACTACATAGAGCCATGACTACATGGAACTCTATTCCACAGTACCACATAGAGCCAGGACTACATGGAACTCTATTCCACAGTACTACATAGAGCCATGACTACATGAAACTCTATTCCACAGTACTACATAGAGCCAGGACTACATGGAATTCTATTCCACAGTACTACTATACATAGAGCCATGACTACATGGAACTCTATTCCACAGTACTACATAGAGCCAGGACTACATGGAATTCTATTCCACAGTACTACTATACATAGAGCCAGGACTACATGGAACTCTATTCCACAGTACTACATAGAGCCATGACTACATGGAACTCTATTCCACAGTACTACATAGAGCCATGACTACATGGAACTCTATTCCACAGTACTACATAGAGCCATGACTACATGGAACTCTATTCCACAGTACTACATAGAGCCATGACTACATGGAACTCTATTCCACAGTACTACATAGAGCCGTGACTACATGGAATTCTATTCCACAGTACTACATAGAGCCATGACTACATGGAACTCAATTCCACAGTACTACATAGAGCCATGACTACATGGAATTCTATTCCACAGTACTACTGTACATAGAGCCATGACTACATTAAACTATATTCCACATCAAGTAACTGATGCAGCAGGACAATCAGATTTAAAAACAGATAAAATACAATATATGGAACAGTGGGGACTGTGAAGCAACACAAACATTAGCACAGACACAGACATACACACACACACACACACACACACACACACACACACACACACACACACACACACACACACACACACACACACACACACACACACACACACACACACACACACACACACACACACACACACACACACACACACACACCATAACATACGCACTATACATACACTTGGATTTAGTACTGTAGATATGTGGTAGTGGTGGAGTAGGGGCCTGAGAGCACACAGTGTGTTGTAGATAGGTGGAGTTGGGGCCTGAGAGCACACAGTGTGTTGTAGATATGTGGTAGTGGTGGAGTAGGGGCCTGAGAGCACACAGTGTGTTGTAGATATGTGGTAGTGGTGGAGTAGGGGCCTGAGAGCACACAGTGTGTTGTAGATATGTGGTAGTGGTGGAGTAGGGGCCTGAGGACACACAGTGTGTTGTAGATAGGTGGAGTTGGGGCCTGAGGACACACAGTGTGTTGTAGATAGGTGGAGTTGGGGCCTGAGGACACACAGTGTGTTGTAGATAGGTGGTGGAGTTGGGGCCTGAGGACACACAGTGTGTTGTAGATAGGTGGAGTTGGGGCCTGAGGACACACAGTGTGTTGTAGATAGGTGGAGTTGGGGCCTGAGGACACACAGTGTGTTGTAGATAGGTGGAGTTGGGGCCTGAGGACACACAGTGTGTTGTAGATAGGTGGTAGTGGTGGAGTTGGGGCCTGAGGACACACAGTGTGTTGTAGATAGGTGGAGTTGGGGCCTGAGGACACACAGTGTGTTGTAGATAGGTGGAGTTGGGGCCTGAGGACACACAGTGTGTTGTAGATAGGTGGTGGAGTTGGGGCCTGAGGACACACAGTGTGTTGTAGATAGGTGGTAGTGGTGGAGTTGGGGCCTGAGGACACACAGTGTGTTGTAGATAGGTGGTGGAGTTGGGGCCTGAGGACACACAGTGTGTTGTAGATAGGTGGTAGTGGTGGAGTTGGGGCCTGAGGACACACAGTGTGTTGTAGATAGGTGGAGTTGGGGCCTGAGGACACACAGTGTGTTGTAGATAGGTGGAGTTGGGGCCTGAGGACACACAGTGTGTTGTAGATAGGTGGAGTTGGGGCCTGAGGACACACAGTGTGTTGTAGATAGGTGGTGGAGTTGGGGCCTGAGGACACACAGTGTGTTGTAGATAGGTGGATTTGGGGCCTGAGGACACACAGTGTGTTGTAGATAGGTGGAGTTGGGGCCTGAGGACACACAGTGTGTTGTAGATATGTGGTAGTGGTGGAGTTGGGGCCTGAGGACACACAGTGTGTTGTAGATAGGTGGAGTTGGGGCCTGAGGACACACAGTGTGTTGTAGATATCCCTGTAGTGGTGGAGTTGGGGCCTGAGGACACACAGTGTGTTGTAGATAGGTGGAGTTGGGGCCTGAGGACACACAGTGTGTTGTAGATAGGTGGAGTTGGGGCCTGAGGACACACAGTGTGTTGTAGATAGGTGGAGTTGGGGCCTGAGAGCACACAGTGTGTTGTAGATAGGTGGAGTTGGGGCCTGAGAGCACACAGTGTGTTGTAGATAGGTGGAGTTGGGGCCTGAGAGCACACAGTGTGTTGTAGATAGGTGGAGTTGGGGCCTGAGAGCACACTGTGTGTTGTAGATAGGTGGTAGTGGTGGAGTTGGGGCCTGAGAGCACACAGTGTGTTGTAGATAGGTGGAGTTGGGGCCTGAGAGCACACAGTGTGTTGTAGATAGGTGGAGTTGGGGCCTGAGGACACACAGTGTGTTGTAGATAGGTGGTAGTGGTGGAGTTGGGGCCTGAGGACACACAGTGTGTTGTAGATAGGTGGAGTTGGGGCCTGAGGACACACAGTGTGTTGTAGATAGGTGGAGTTGGGGCCTGAGGACACACAGTGTGTTGTAGATAGGTGGAGTTGGGGCCTGAGGACACACAGTGTGTTGTAGATAGGTGGTGGAGTTGGGGCCTGAGGACACACAGTGTGTTGTAGATAGGTGGTAGTGGTGGAGTTGGGGCCTGAGGACACACAGTGTGTTGTAGATAGGTGGTGGAGTTGGGGCCTGAGGACACACAGTGTGTTGTAGATAGGTGGTAGTGGTGGAGTTGGGGCCTGAGGACACACAGTGTGTTGTAGATAGGTGGAGTTGGGGCCTGAGGACACACAGTGTGTTGTAGATAGGTGGAGTTGGGGCCTGAGGACACACAGTGTGTTGTAGATAGGTGGAGTTGGGGCCTGAGGACACACAGTGTGTTGTAGATAGGTGGAGTTGGGGCCTGAGGACACACAGTGTGTTGTAGATAGGTGGAGTTGGGGCCTGAGGACACACAGTGTGTTGTAGATAGGTGGTGGAGTTGGGGCCTGAGGACACACAGTGTGTTGTAGATAGGTGGAGTTGGGGCCTGAGGACACACAGTGTGTTGTAGATAGGTGGAGTTGGGGCCTGAGGACACACAGTGTGTTGTAGATATGTGGTAGTGGTGGAGTTGGGGCCTGAGGACACACAGTGTGTTGTAGATAGGTGGAGTTGGGGCCTGAGGACACACAGTGTGTTGTAGATATCCCTGTAGTGGTGGAGTTGGGGCCTGAGGACACACAGTGTGTTGTAGATAGGTGGAGTTGGGGCCTGAGGACACACAGTGTGTTGTAGATAGGTGGAGTTGGGGCCTGAGGACACACAGTGTGTTGTAGATAGGTGGAGTTGGGGCCTGAGAGCACACAGTGTGTTGTAGATAGGTGGAGTTGGGGCCTGAGAGCACACAGTGTGTTGTAGATAGGTGGAGTTGGGGCCTGAGAGCACACAGTGTGTTGTAGATAGGTGGAGTTGGGGCCTGAGAGCACACTGTGTGTTGTAGATAGGTGGTAGTGGTGGAGTTGGGGCCTGAGAGCACACAGTGTGTTGTAGATAGGTGGAGTTGGGGCCTGAGAGCACACAGTGTGTTGTAGATAGGTGGAGTTGGGGCCTGAGGGCACACAGTGTGTTGTAGATAGGTGGAGTTGGGGCCTGAGAGCACACAGTGTGTTGTAGATAGGTGGAGTTGGGGCCTGAGAGCACACAGTGTGTTGTAGATAGGTGGAGTTGGGGCCTGAGAGCACACAGTGTGTTGTAGATAGGTGGAGTTGGGGCCTGAGAGCACACTGTGTTGTTGTAGATAGGTGGTAGTGGTGGAGTTGGGGCCTGAGGACACACAGTGTGTTGTAGATAGGTGGAGTTGGGGCCTGAGAGACACACAGTGTGTTGTAGATAGGTGGAGTTGGGGCCTGAGGACACACAGTGTGTTTAGATAGATGAGGACACACAGTGGTAGATAGGTGGAGTTGGGGCCTGAGGACACACAGTGTGTTGTAGATAGGTGGAGTTGGGGCCTGAGGACACACAGTGTGTTGTAGATAGGTGGAGTTGGGGCCTGAGGACACACAGTGTGTTGTAGATAGGTGGAGTTGGGGCCTGAGGACACACAGTGTGTTGTAGGATAGGTGGAGTTGGGGCCTGAGGACACACAGTGTGTTGTAGATAGGTGGAGTTGGGGCCTGAGGACACACAGTGTGTTGTAGATAGGTGGAGTTGGGGCCTGAGGACACACAGTGTGTTGTAGATAGGTGGAGTTGGGGCCTGAGGACACACAGTGTGTTGTAGATAGGTGGAGTTGGGGCCTGAGGACACACAGTGTGTTGTAGATAGGTGGAGTTGGGGCCTGAGGACACACAGTGTGTTGTAGATAGGTGGAGTTGGGGCCTGAGGACACACAGTGTGTTGTAGATAGGTGGAGTTGGGGCCTGAGGACACACAGTGTGTTGTAGATAGGTGGAGTTGGGGCCTGAGGACACACAGTGTGTTGTAGATAGGTGGAGTTGGGGCCTGAGGACACACAGTGTGTTGTAGATAGGTGGAGTTGGGGCCTGAGGACACACAGTGTGTAGATAGGTGGAGTTGGGGCCTGAGGACACACAGTGTGTTGTAGATAGGGTGGAGTTGGGGCCTGAGGACACACAGTGTTGTAGATAGGTGGAGTTGGGGCCTGAGGACACACAGTGTGTTGTAGATAGGTGGAGTTGGGGCCTGAGGACACACAGTGTGTTGTAGATAGGTGGAGTTGGGGCCTGAGGACACACAGTGTGTTGTAGATAGGTGGAGTTGGGGCCTGAGGACACACAGTGTGTTGTAGATAGGTGGAGTTGGGGCCTGAGGACACACAGTGTGTTGTAGATAGGTGGAGTTGGGGCCTGAGGACACACAGTGTGTTGTAGATAGGTGGAGTTGGGGCCTGAGGACACACAGTGTGTTGTAGATAGGTGGAGTTGGGGCCTGAGGACACACAGTGTGTTGTAGATAGGTGGAGTTGGGGCCTGAGGACACACAGTGTGTTGTAGATAGGTGGAGTTGGGGCCTGAGGACACACAGTGTGTTGTAGATAGGTGGAGTTGGGGCCTGAGGACACACAGTGTGTTGTAGATAGGTGGAGTTGGGGCCTGAGGACACACAGTGTGTTGTAGATAGGTGGAGTTGGGGCCTGAGGACACACAGTGTGTTGTAGATAGGTGGAGTTGGGGCCTGAGGACACACAGTTGTGAGGACACACAGTGTGTTGTAGATAGGTGGAGTTGGGGCCTGAGGACACACAGTGTGTTGTAGATAGGTGGAGTTGGGGCCTGAGGACACACAGTGTGTTGTAGATAGGTGGAGTTGGGGCCTGAGGACACACAGTGTGTTGTAGATAGGTGGAGTTGGGGCCTGAGGACACACAGTGTGTTGTGGAGTTGGGGCCTGAGGACACACAGTGTGTTGTAGGTGGAGTTGGGGCCTGAGGACACACAGTGTGTTGTAGATAGGTGGAGTTGGGGCCTGAGGACACACAGTGTGTTGTAGATAGGTGGAGTTGGGGCCTGAGGACACACAGTGTGTTGTAGATATCCCTGTAGGGGTGGAGTTGGGGCCTGAGGACACACAGTGTGTTGTAGATAGGTGGAGTTGGGGCCTGAGGACACACAGTGTGTTGTAGATAGGTGGAGTTGGGGCCTGAGGACACACAGTGTGTTGTAGATAGGTGGAGTTGGGGCCTGAGGACACACAGTGTGTTGTAGATAGGTGGAGTTGGGGCCTGAGGACACACAGTGTGTTGTAGATAGGTGGTAGTGGTGGAGTTGGGGCCTGAGGACACACAGTGTGTTGTAGATAGGTGGAGTTGGGGCCTGAGGACACACAGTGTGTTGTAGATAGGTGGAGTTGGGGCCTGAGGACACACAGTGAGTTGTAGATAGATAGTGGTGGAGTTGGGGCCTGAGGACACACAGTGTGTTGTAGATAGGTGGAGTTGGGGCCTGAGGACACACAGTGTGTTGTAGATAGGTGGAGTTGGGGCCTGAGGCCTGTAGGACACACAGTGTGTTGTAGATAGGTAGTTGGGGCCTGAGGACACACAGTGTGTTGTAGTGGTGGAGTAGGGGCCTGAGGACACACAGTGTGTTGTAGATAGGTGGAGTTGGGGCCTGAGGACACACAGTGTGTTGTAGATAGGTGGAGTTGGGGCCTGAGGACACACAGTGTGTTGTAGATAGGTGGAGTTGGGGCCTGAGGACACACAGTGTGTTGTAGATAGGTGGAGTTGGGGCCTGAGGACACACAGTGTGTTGTAGATAGGTGGAGTTGGGGCCTGAGGACACACAGTGTGTTGTAGATAGGTGGAGTTGGGGCCTGAGGACACACAGTGTGTTGTAGATAGGTGGAGTTGGGGCCTGAGGACACACAGTGTGTTGTAGATAGGTGGAGTTGGGGCCTGAGGACACACAGTGTGTTGTAGATAGGTGGAGTAGGGGCCTGAGGACACACAGTGTGTTGTAGATAGGTGGAGTAGGGGCCTGAGGACACACAGTGTGTTGTAGATAGGTGGAGTTGGGGCCTGAGGACACACAGTGTGTTGTAGATAGGTGGTAGTTGGGGCCTGAGGACACACAGTGTGTTGTAGATAGGTGGAGTTGGGGCCTGAGGACACACAGTGTGTTGTAGATATAGGTGGAGTTGGGGCCTGAGGACACACAGTGTGTTGTAGATAGGTGGAGTTGGGGCCTGAGGACACACAGTGTGTTGTAGATAGGTGGAGTTGGGGCCTGAGGACACACAGTGTGTTGTAGATAGGTGGAGTTGGGGCCTGAGGACACACAGTGTGTTGTAGATAGGTGGTGGAGTTGGGGCCTGAGGACACACAGTGTGTTGTAGATAGGTGGAGTTGGGGCCTGAGGACACACAGTGTGTTGTAGATAGGTGGAGTTGGGGCCTGAGGACACACAGTGTGTTGTAGATAGGTGGAGTTGGGGCCTGAGGACACACAGTGTGTTGTAGATAGGTGGAGTTGGGGCCTGAGGACACACAGTGTGTTGTAGATAGGTGGAGTTGGGGCCTGAGGACACACAGTGTGTTGTAGATAGGTGGTGGAGTTGGGGCCTGAGGACACACAGTGTGTTGTAGATAGGTGGAGTTGGGGCCTGAGGACACACAGTGTGTTGTAGATAGGTGGAGTTGGGGCCTGAGGACACACAGTGTGTTGTAGATAGGTGGAGTTGGGGCCTGAGGACACACAGTGTGTTGTAGATAGGTGGAGTTGGGGCCTGAGGACACACAGTGTGTTGTAGATAGGTGGTAGTGGTGGAGTTGGGGCCTGAGGACACACAGTGTGTTGTAGATAGGTGGTAGTGGTGGAGTTGGGGCCTGAGGACACACAGTGTGTTGTAGATAGGTGGAGTTGGGGCCTGAGGACACACAGTGTGTTGTAGATAGGTGGAGTTGGGGCCTGAGGACACACAGTGTGTTGTAGATAGGTGGAGTTGGGGCCTGAGGACACACAGTGTGTTGTAGATAGGTGGAGTTGGGGCCTGAGGACACACAGTGTGTTGTAGATAGGTGGAGTTGGGGCCTGAGGACACACAGTGTGTTGTAGTGGTGGAGTTGGGGCCTGAGGACACACAGTGTGTTGTAGATAGGTGGAGTTGGGGCCTGAGGACACACAGTGTGTTGTAGATAGGTGGAGTTGGGGCCTGAGGACACACAGTGTGTTGTAGATAGGTGGAGTTGGGGCCTGAGGACACACAGTGTGTTGTAGATAGGTGGAGTTGGGGCCTGAGGACACACAGTGTGTTGTAGATAGGTGGAGTTGGGGCCTGAGGACACACAGTGTGTTGTAGATAGGTGGAGTTGGGGCCTGAGGACACACAGTGTGTTGTAGATAGGTGGAGTTGGGGCCTGAGGACACACAGTGTGTTGTAGATAGGTGGAGTTGGGGCCTGAGGACACACAGTGTGTTGTAGATAGGTGGAGTTGGGGCCTGAGGACACACAGTGTGTTGTAGATAGGTGGAGTTGGGGCCTGAGGACACACAGTGTGTTGTAGATAGGTGGAGTTGGGGCCTGAGGACACACAGTGTGTTGTAGATAGGTGGAGTTGGGGCCTGAGGACACACAGTGTGTTGTAGATAGGTGGAGTTGGGGCCTGAGGACACACAGTGTGTTGTAGATAGGTGGAGTTGGGGCCTGAGGACACACAGTGTGTTGTAGATAGGTGGAGTTGGGGCCTGAGGACACACAGTGTGTTGTAGATAGGTGAGGTGGAGTTGGGGCCTGAGGACACACAGTGTGTTGTAGATAGGTGGAGTTGGGGCCTGAGGACACACAGTGTGTTGTAGATAGGTGGAGTTGGGGCCTGAGGACACACAGTGTGTTGTAGATAGGTGGAGTTGGGGCCTGAGGACACACAGTGTGTTGTAGATAGGTGGAGTTGGGGCCTGAGGACACACAGTGTGTTGTAGATAGGTGGAGTTGGGGCCTGAGGACACACAGTGTGTTGTAGATAGGTGGAGTTGGGGCCTGAGGACACACAGTGTGTTGTAGATAGGTGGAGTTGGGGCCTGAGGACACACAGTGTGTTGTAGATAGGTGGAGTTGGGGCCTGAGGACACACAGTGTGTTGTAGATAGGTGGAGTTGGGGCCTGAGGACACACAGTGTGTTGTAGATAGGTGGAGTTGGGGCCTGAGGACACACAGTGTGTTGTAGATAGGTGGAGTTGGGGCCTGAGGACACACAGTGTGTTGTAGATAGGTGGAGTTGGGGCCTGAGGACACACAGTGTGTTGTAGATAGGTGGAGTTGGGGCCTGAGGACACACAGTGTGTTGTAGATAGAGTTGGGGCCTGAGGACACACAGTGTGTTGTAGATAGGTGGAGTTGGGGCCTGAGGACACACAGTGTGTTGTAGATAGGTGGAGTTGGGGCCTGAGGACACACAGTGTGTTGTAGATAGGTGGAGTTGGGGCCTGAGGACACACAGTGTGTTGTAGATAGGTGGAGTTGGGGCCTGAGGACACACAGTGTGTTGTAGATAGGTGGAGTTGGGGCCTGAGGACACACAGTGTGTTGTAGATAGGTGGAGTTGGGGCCTGAGGACACACAGTGTGTTGTAGATAGGTGGAGTTGGGGCCTGAGGACACACAGTGTGTTGTAGATAGGTGGAGGGCCTGAGGACACACAGTGTGTTGTAGATAGGTGGAGTTGGGGCCTGAGGACACACAGTGTGTTGTAGATAGGTGGAGTTGGGGCCTGAGGACACACAGTGTGTTGTAGATAGGTGGAGTTGGGGCCTGAGGACACACAGTGTGTTGTAGATAGGTGGAGTTGGGGCCTGAGGACACACAGTGTGTTGTAGATAGGTGGAGTTGGGGCCTGAGGACACACAGTGTGTTGTAGATAGGTGGAGTGGTGGAGTTGGGGCCTGAGGACACAGTGTGTTGTAGATAGGTGGAGTTGGGGCCTGAGGACACACAGTGTGTTGTAGATAGGTGGAGTTGGGGCCTGAGGACACACAGTGTGTTGTAGATAGGTGGAGTTGGGGCCTGAGGACACACAGTGTGTTGTAGATAGGTGGAGTTGGGGCCTGGGCCTGAGTGGTGGAGACACACAGTGTGTTGTAGATAGTGTGGTAGTGGTTGGGGCCTGAGGACACACAGTGTGTTGTAGATAGGTGGAGTTGGGGCCTGAGGACACACAGTGTGTTGGATAGGTTGGGGCCTGAGGACACACAGTGTGTTGTAGATAGGTGGAGTTGGGGCCTGAGGACACACAGTGTGTTGTAGATAGGTGGAGTTGGGGCCTGAGGACACACAGTGTGTTGTAGATAGGTGTAGATAGGTTGGGGCCTGAGGACACACAGTGTGTTGTAGATAGGTGGAGTTGGGGCCTGAGGACACACAGTGTGTTGTAGATAGGTGGAGTTGGGGCCTAGTGTGGTAGTAGGTGGAGTTGGGGCCTGAGGACACACAGTGTGTTGTAGATAGGTGGAGTTGGGGCCTGAGGACACACAGTGTGTTGTAGATAGGTGGAGTTGGGGCCTGAGGACACACAGTGTGTTGTAGATAGGTGGAGTTGGGGCCTGAGGACACACAGTGTGTTGTAGATAGGTGGTAGTGGTGGAGTTGGGGCCTGAGGACACACAGTGTGTTGTAGATAGGTGGTGGAGTTGACACACAGGGCCTGAGGACACACAGTGTGTGTAGATAGGTGGGTGGAGTTGGGGCCTGAGGACACACAGTGTGTTGTAGTAGGTGGAGTTAGGGGCCTGAGGACACACAGTGTGTTGTAGATAGGTGAGTTGGGGCCTGAGGACACACAGTGTGTTGTAGATAGGTGGAGTTGGGGCCTGAGGACACACAGTGTGTTGTAGATAGGTGGAGTTGGGGCCTGAGGACACACAGTGTGTTGTAGATAGGTGGAGTTGGGGCCTGAGGACACACAGTGTGTTGTAGATAGGTGGTGGAGTTGGGGCCTGAGGACACACAGTGTGTTGTAGATAGGTGGATGAGGACACACAGTGTGTTGTAGATAGGTGGAGTTGGGGCCTGAGGACACACAGTGTGTTGTAGATAGGTGGAGTTGGGGCCTGAGGACACACAGTGTGTTGTAGATAGGTGGAGTTGGGGCCTGAGGACACACAGTGTGTTGTAGATAGGTGGAGTTGGGGCCTGAGGACACACAGTGTGTTGTAGATAGGTGGTGGAGTTGGGGCCTGAGGACACACAGTGTGTTGTAGATAGGTGGTGGAGTTGGGGCCTGAGGACACACAGTGTGTTGTAGATAGGTGGAGTTGGGGCCTGAGGACACACAGTGTGTTGTAGATAGGTGGAGTTGGGGCCTGAGGACACACAGTGTGTTGTAGTGGTGGTGGAGTTGGGGCCTGAGGACACACAGTGTGTTGTAGATAGTGAGGACACACAGTGTGTAGTGGTGGAGTTGGGGCCTGAGGACACACAGTGTGTTGTAGATAGGTGGTGGAGTTGGGGCCTGAGGACACACAGTGTGTTGTAGATAGGTGGAGTTGGGGCCTGAGGACACACAGTGTGTTGTAGATAGTGGTGGAGTTGGGGCCTGAGGACACACAGTGTGTTGTAGATAGGTGGAGTTGGGGCCTGAGGACACACAGTGTGTTGTAGATAGGTGGCCTGAGGACACACAGTGTGTGGAGTTGGGGCCTGAGGACACACAGTGTGTTGTAGATAGGTGGATAGTTGGGGCCTGAGGACACACAGTGTGTTGTAGTGGTGGAGTTGGGGCCTGAGGACACACAGTGTGTTGTAGATAGGTGGAGTTGGGGCCTGAGGACACACAGTGTGTTGTAGATAGGTGGAGTTGGGGCCTGAGGACACACAGTGTGTTGTAGATAGGTGGAGTTGGGGCCTGAGGACACACAGTGTGTTGTAGATAGGTGGTGGAGTTGGGGGCCTGAGGACACACAGTGTGTTGTAGATAGGTGGTAGTGGTGGAGTTGGGGCCTGAGGCACACAGTGTGTTGTAGATAGGTGGAGTTGGGGCCTGAGGACACACAGTGTGTTGTAGATAGGTGGAGTTGGGGCCTGAGGACACACAGTGTGTTGTAGATAGGTGGTGGAGTTGGGGCCTGAGGACACACAGTGTTGTAGATAGGTGGAGTTGGAGGGGGCCTGAGGACACACAGTGTGTTGTAGATAGGTGGTAGTTGGGAGTTGGGGTCTGAGGACACACAGTGTGTTGATAGATGCAGTGGTGGAGTTGGGGCCTGAGGACACAGTGTTGTAGATAGGTGGAGTTGGGGCCTGGAGGACACACAGTGTGTTGTAGATAGGTGAGTTGGGGCCTGAGGACACACAGTGTGTTGTAGATATAGTGGTGGAGTTGGGGCCTGAGGACACACAGTGTGTTGTAGATATCCCCTGTAGTGGTGGAGTTAGTTTGAGAGCACACAGTGTGTTGTAGATAGGTGGAGTTGGGGCCTGAGGACACACAGTGTGTTGTAGATAGGTGGAGTTGGGGCCTGAGGACACACAGTGTGTTGTAGATAGGTGGAGTTGGGGCCTGAGGACACACAGTGTGTTGTAGATAGGTGGAGTAGGGGCCTGAGGACACACAGTGTGTTGTAGATAGGTGGAGTTGGGGCCTGAGGACACACAGTGTGTTGTAGATAGGTGGAGTTGGGGCCTGAGGACACACAGTGTGTTGTAGTGGTGGAGTAGGGGCCTGAGGACACACAGTGTGTTGTAGATAGGTGGAGTTGGGGCCTGAGGACACACAGTGTGTTGTAGATAGGTGGAGTTGGGGCCTGAGGACACACAGTGTGTTGTAGATAGGTGGTGGAGTTGGGGCCTGAGGACACACAGTGTGTTGTAGATAGGTGGTGGAGTTGGGGCCTGAGGACACACAGTGTGTTGTAGATAGGTGGTAGTGGTGGAGTTGGGGCCTGAGGACACACAGTGTGTTGTAGATAGGTGGAGTTGGGGCCTGAGGACACACAGTGTGTTGTAGTGGTGGAGTAGGGGCCTGAGGACACACAGTGTGTTGTAGATAGGTGGAGTTGGGGCCTGAGGACACACAGTGTGTTGTAGATAGGTGGAGTTGGGGCCTGAGGACACACAGTGTGTTGTAGATAGGTGGTGGAGTTGGGGCCTGAGGACACACAGTGTGTTGTAGATAGGTGGTGGAGTTGGGGCCTGAGGACACACAGTGTGTTGTAGATAGGTGGTAGTGGTGGAGTTGGGGCCTGAGGACACACAGTGTGTTGTAGATAGGTGGAGTTGGGGCCTGAGGACACACAGTGTGTTGTAGTGGTGGAGTAGGGGCCTGAGGACACACAGTGTGTTGTAGATAGGTGGAGTTGGGGCCTGAGGACACACAGTGTGTTGTAGATAGGTGGAGTTGGGGCCTGAGGACACACAGTGTGTTGTAGATAGGTGGTGGAGTTGGGGCCTGAGGACACACAGTGTGTTGTAGATAGGTGGTGGAGTTGGGGCCTGAGGACACACAGTGTGTTGTAGATAGGTGGTAGTGGTGGAGTTGGGGCCTGAGGACACACAGTGTGTTGTAGATAGGTGGAGTTGGGGCCTGAGGACACACAGTGTGTTGTAGATAGGTGGAGTTGGGGCCTGAGGACACACAGTGTGTTGTAGATAGGTGGTGGAGTTGGGGCCTGAGGACACACAGTGTGTTGTAGATAGGTGGTAGTGGTGGAGTTGGGGCCTGAGGACACACAGTGTGTTGTAGATAGGTGGAGTTGGGGCCTGAGGACACACAGTGTGTTGTAGATAGGTGGAGTTGGGGCCTGAGGACACACAGTGTGTTGTAGATAGGTGGAGTTGGGGCCTGAGGACACACAGTGTGTTGTAGATAGGTGGAGTTGGGGCCTGAGGACACACAGTGTGTTGTAGATAGGTGGTAGTGGTGGAGTTGGGGCCTGAGGACACACAGTGTGTTGTAGATATCCCTGTAGTGGTGGAGTTGGGGCCTGAGAGCACACAGTGTGTTGTAGATAGGTGGAGTTGGGGCCTGAGGACACACAGTGTGTTGTAGATAGGTGGAGTTGGGGCCTGAGGACACACAGTGTGTTGTAGATAGGTGGAGTTGGGGCCTGAGGACAC